>NC_080167.1:63937518-64152535 GCF_950295315.1 Erinaceus europaeus
CTGCAGGTGTCTGTCTTTCTCTCCCCCTCTCTGTCTTTTCCTCCTCTCTCCATTTCTCTGTCCTATCCAACAACAATGACATCAGTAACAACAACAATAAGAACTACAATAAAAAACAAGGGCACAAAAGGGAGTAAATAAACATTTAAAAAGGGAGTAAATAAGTAAATATTTTTTAAAAAACAAAGAAAAAACAAGGGCAACAAAAGGAAAGAAATAAACAAATATTTAAAAAGAAAAAAAAAAAAAGAAATGACACAAAGGGGGTGGGTGGTAGAGCCCAGGGTTGAGTTCCAGCCCCTGGTCCCCATGTGTAGGGGGAAGCTTCATGAGCCATAAAACAGTGCCACAAGTCTCTCTCTTTCTCTCTCCCACTCTTTCCCCTCTCAGTTTATCTCTGTTGCTACCCCAAAAAATAAATTAAATATTTCTGGTCCGGGAGGTGGTGTAGTGGATAAAGCATTGGACTCTGAGTTCAATCCCCAGCAGCACATGTACCAGAGTGATGTCTTTCTCTCTCTCTCTCTCTCTCTCTCTCTCTCTTCCTATCTTCTTCATGAATAAATAAAATACTCATAAATAAGTAAAATATTTTAAAAGCTTATTATTTTTTTTAAGTTTCTGTCTTTTTAAAAAATATTTTATTTTATTTATTTATTCCCTTTTGTTGCCCTTGTTGTTTTATTGTTGTAGTTATTATTGATGTCATTGTTGTTGGATAGGACAGAGAGAAATGGAGAGAGGAGGGGAAGACAGTGAGGGGGAGAGAAAGATAGACACCTGCAGACCTGCTTCACTGCCTGTGAAGTGACTCCCCTGCAGGTGGGGAGCTGGGGGCTTGAACCGGGATCCTTATGCCGGTCCTTGCGCTTTGCACCACGTGCGCTTAACCCGCTGCGCTACAGCCCGACTCCCTAAAAGCTTATTTTTAAAAAGTTCCTAAAGCAAGAAAGAAAATAAATGATATATGGAGGCTCGGGTGGTAGCACACCGGGTTAAGTGCACATGGTATGAAGTGCAAGGACATGCTCAAGGGTCCTGGTTAGAACCCCAGCTCCTCACGTGCGGGGGAGGGGGGGTGTCAATTCACAAGCGAAACAAGTCTGCAAGTGTCTTTCTCTTTCCCTCTTTCCCTCCCCCTCCTCTCTCAATTTCAAATATACAATAAAATGAAGGAAAAATCATCTTCAGGAGCAGTGGATTCGTAGTGCTGGCACCAAGCCCTAGTGATAACCCTGGAGGCAGAGAGAGAGAGAGAGACAGAGACAGAAAGAGGGAGAGAGAGAGAGAGAGAGAGAGAGAGAGAGAGACAGACCTGCAGCCCTGCTTCACCACTTGGAAAGTTCTCCCCCTGCTGGTGGGGACCAGGAGGTTTGAACCTGGGTCCCTGCACACTGTAACGTGCACTCAAACTCAGGTGCGGCACCACCTGTCCCCAGAAACATTCTTTCTTTCTTTCTTTTTTTTAATAATTTTTAAACAAATCACTTTATTGGATGGGGCTAATGGCTTATAGTACAGTTGTTGACATATGGGTACAATTTCTTTTTTTAAAAAAAGATTTTATTTATTTATTAATGAGAAATGTAGGAGGAGAAAGAACCAGACATCACTCTGGCACATGTGTTGCTGGGGATCGAACTTGGGACTTCATGCTTGAGAGTCCAAAGCTTTACCACTGCACCACCTCCCGGACCAGAAATATTTATTTATTGGGGGTCGCAACAGAGATAAACTGAGAGGGGAAAGAGAGGGAGAGAGAAAGAGAGAGACTTGCGGCACTGTCTTATGGCTCATGAAGCTTCCCCCTACACATGGGGACCAGGGGCTGGAACTCAACCCTGGGCTCTACCACCCACCCCCTTTGTGTCATTTCTTTTTTTTTTTCTTTTTAAATATTTGTTTATTTCTTTCCTTTTGTTGCCCTTGTTTTTTTCTTTGTTTTTTTAAATATTTATTTATTTACTCCATTTTTAAATGCTTATTTACTCCCTTTTGTTGCCCTTGTTTTTTATTGTAGTTCTTATTGTTGTTACTGATGTCATTGTTGTTGGATACGACAGAGAGAAATGGAGAGAGGAGGGGAAGACAGAGAGGGGAAGAGAAAGATAGACACCTGCAGACCTGTTTGTGAAGCGACTCCCCTGCAGGAGGGGAGCCGGGGGCTCAAACCAGGATCCTTAGTCTGGTCCTTGAGCTTTAGCGCCACATGCGCTTAACCCGCTGAGCCACCACCAGACTCCCTGCCCTTTTTTTTTTTTAATTGTTGTAGCTGTTATTGATGTCGTTGTTGTTGGATAGGAGAGAGAGAAATGGAGAGAGGAGGGGAAGACAGAGAGGGGGAGAGAAAGATAGACACCTGCAGACCTGCTTCACCACCTGTGAAGCGACTCCCCCGCAGGTGGGGAGCCAGGGGCTAGAAAAGGGCTCCTTACACCGGTCCTTGCACTTTGCACCACGTGTGCTTAACCGCTGTGCTACCGCCGACTCCCCCTTTGTGTCATTTCTTACACCCCTGAGCCTGTGTGTGACCTGGGTACTGCCATCAGGAATGCAGAGTGTGCCATTAGACTTTACTACAAAGCTCTAAATATTTACAGATATAAAGAACTCAACTCATTTAACTTAGAGGAGAAACCTCCTTGGTTCTTTCCATGTTGAAATGTTGGTTGTAAGTAGAATTATATTTACTACTAGAAGACCAAAATCCTGCAATAGTGAGTGATAGCCCTCAAGACTGCCTCACTAGAAAATTGATGATTGAGGGGTTCAAAATCACTAGATATTTGGTGTCGATGGCCACTCCACCCTGAACTCGCCTGATCCCAAATAGCTAGATTAATAATCGGTGACACTGTAAGTTAGTACGGATATTAAGAGAATACATTAACTAGATAAATATAGAACATTATGTCATTTTTGAACCAAGAAATATTCCTAAAACTTTATGTAATTATACATGCACAATACTGAGAATTAGATTATGTAATTATTCTAGTCATCACAGAATTGTTTGGCAAGCTAGCGCTCATTACACTAAACAAAATAATCTTTAAACCCTACATTTAATTTCCAATTACTTAACTTCATTTAAGCCATGAGATCTTTGAGAAAAATGAGTGTTTGGGGACCCTTTGCACATTGTGAGGACAAATTTAAAGTGCATTGTTCTCTTTGCCACTTCGAAACATCTCGAGGAAGAAAAGAGTGGATGATTAAAAAAAAAAAAGAAGAAAGAAAAATGAAGACAAGTGTCTTAGAAAAGAGCATGATGGGGTAGGGGTGCCAGGTGGTGGTGCGCCTGACTTAGCACACATATCACCGAGTGAAAGGACCCTGGTTCAAGCCTGGCCCACTCCCCACCTGCAAAGGGTCTGCTTCACAAGTGGTAAATATATATAAAGGGCGGTAGCACAGCAGGTTTAAGCGCATATGGCGCAAAGTGCAAGGACCTACGAAAGGATCCTGGTTCAAGCCCCTGGTTCCCTACCTGCAGGGGGTCGCTTCACAGGTGGTGAAGCAGGTCTGCAGGTGTCTTATCCTTCTCTCCCCCTTGCAGTCTTCCCCTCCTCTCTCCATTTTTCTCTGTCCTATCCAACAACAACGACAGCAATAACAACAACAATAATGATAAACAAGAAGGGCAACAAAAGGGAAAAAATAGCCTCCAGGAGCAGTGGATTCATAGTGTAGGCACTGAACCCCAGTGATAAACCTGGAAGCAAAAAAAAAAAAATTTGTAAAACATGATGGGAGGGGGTCAGGTTGTAGCACAGGGGGGTTAAGCACACGTAGTGCGAAACTTGAGGACCAGCGTAAGGACCCCAGTTCGAGCCCCCGACTCCCCACCTGCAGGGGGGTTGATTCACAAGTGGTAAAGCAGGTCTGCAGGTGTCTTTCTCTTCCCCTCTCTGTCTTCCTCTCCTCTCTCCATTTCTCTCTGTCCTATCCAACAACATCAATAACAACAATAATAATAACTACAACAATGATAAAAACAAGGACAACAAAAAAGGAAAATAAATAAATAAATAAAATTTAGAAAAAAGCATGATGGGAGCCAGGCAGTGGTGCACACAGCAAGAAGCACATGGATCTGGGTTCGATCCCCTCCCCCCACCTGCAGGGTTTACACCTCATTCCTATCCATTAAAATGGGGGGGGGGGAAATAGCTGTTAGGAGCAGTAGATTCATAGTACCTGCACCAAGCCCCCAAAATAACCCTGAAGGAAGAAGGAGGAAGAGGAGGAGGAGGAGAAGGAGAAGGAGAATGGAGCATGATAGGGTCAGATGGTGACACACTGCGTTGAGTGCAAACATGGCAATGCACAGGGACGGGAGTTCAAACTCCTGGTCCCCACCTGCAGGGGAGAAGCTTCATGAGCCATATAGCAGTTTGGTAGTGTTCTCTCTCTCTCTCTCTCTCTCTCTCTGTATGTGTGTGTGTGTGTGTGTCTCTCCCTCCCTCCCTCTCTCCCTCCCTCTCTCTCTCCCTCCCCTTCCCTTACAATTAATCTCTTCCTATCAAATAAAAATAAATAAATAAATGTAGAAAAAAAAAAAAGAAAGAAAGAGAACACAATCTACTCTAAAATGCCTTCTTGTTTTTCTCCCTTCATTTGAAAGTTAGACTACAATTATGCTTAGTACTTCAATAGCTCTTGGCAGCTAGCAGCCTGAAAATAGATTGCGTCCATGAGCTGGGGAAGATAGCATAAAGGTTATGAGAAAAGACTTTCTTGCCTGGGGCACCAAAGGCTCCATGTTCAATCCTATCATCGCTACAGACAGACCATTATGACCCACATAGTCAACGACTGCCACCTCTCCAGATTCAAAGGAGGTCTCGAAACTTTACATCAGGCTCAACCTGACGCTGTTGACTGGCTACGGAAGAAGGGCAAACGCTAGAAGAAGAAGATCACAATAATCTAGAGTTGAGCAGAGCTCTGGTTAAAACAAACAAGCAAAGAAACAAGACAAAAGAAAACCAAACCAGAGGATATCTACATTGACAGAGTTATCAATGGGGCTTAGTGCCTGTATTACGAATCCAGTGCTCCTGTGGCCATTTCCCTCCATTTTTTTTTGCCCTTGTTATTGTTGTTGTTGGATAGGACAGAGAGAAATGGAGAGAGGAAGGGAAGACAGAGAGGGGGAGAGAAAGATAGACACCTGCAGACCTGCTTCACCGCCTGTGAAGCGACTCCCCAGAAGGTGGGGAGCCGGGAGCTCAAACGGGGATCCTTGTATGGGTCCTTGTGCTTTGTGCCATGTGCGCTTAACCCTGTACGCTACCACCTGCCCCCCAACATCAAACTTTTAGGATAAAAGGGAAATACCTGTCTTAAAAAAATTATTCAGATATTAACAGGAGAGGAGAGAGAACCCCAGCACCACTCTGGCACATGTAATGCTAGTGACTGAACTCAGGACCTCATTTCTGCAAGTCCAATGTTATAGCTGCTGCACAACCTTCCAGCTCACTTTTCCAGAAAATGAACTTTGATTAAATGTATATGTGTATGTATCGAATATTGAGCATTCTGAAAAAAAAGGTGGGCTGAGTCTCTAGCAAAATGTATGTTGGCTCTATTTGCTATTTCACAAAATGTGTTTCAAGAACCTCAAGTAACTCCAAAGAGACCTAAAAATACTTTCTAGGACAGCAAGATAGCTTCCCTGGGAGGGTGTGTGTACCCAGGTCCCAGTCCGGCTCCCACTGTCCTAGAGGAACCTTTACTGGGTAGTGTCATTCCCTCTGGGGCTCTCTCTCAACCTCTCTTTAAGATTTTATTTATTGTGGTCCAGGAGGTGACACAGTGGCTAAGGCACTAGACTCTCAAGCATGAGGTCCTGAGTTCAATTCCTGGCAGCACATGTACCAGAGTGATGTCTGGTTCTTTCTCTCTCCTCTCCCCTATCTTTCTCATAAATAAATAAAATCTTAAAAAAAAGATTTTATTTATTTATTAA
Source organism: Erinaceus europaeus (assembly GCF_950295315.1). Classification (NCBI taxonomy): domain Eukaryota; kingdom Metazoa; phylum Chordata; class Mammalia; order Eulipotyphla; family Erinaceidae; genus Erinaceus; species Erinaceus europaeus. Next base: position 63,943,496 of record NC_080167.1, read on the forward strand.
TGAAAAAGGAAGAGAGAGAAAAAAACAGACATCATTCTGGTACATGTGCTGCCAGGGACTGAACTTGGGACCTCATGCTTGAGAGTCCAATGCTTTACCCACTGTGCCACCTAATGGACCACTCCCTCTGGCTCTCTCTACCTGAAGGTTAGACCCAGAAAGGTGAAACTCAGACATTGGCAAAAATACTAACTAGCAATTTTTTTACTTTTTTTTTTTTTTTTTACCAGAGTACTGCTCAGTTCTGGCTTATGGTGATGCAGGGGGTTGAACCTGGGACTTTAAAGCCTCAGGCATGAGAGTCTCTTTGCATAACCATTATGCTATCTAGCCTGCCCCACTAATAAATCTTTTAAGTTACTTGTGGGGCTGTCCAGGAAGTGACTGGGTTTATCATGTTGGATTCTCAAGCATGAGGCTCTAAGTTTAATTCCTGGCAGCACATGTACCAGAGTAATATCTGGTGTTCTTTCTCTCTTTCCCTTCTCTTTTGCTCATTAATAAATAAAATCTTCGGGCAGAGGGTAGGTAGCATAATGGTTATGCAAAGAGACTCTTGTGCCTGAGGCTCCAAAGTCCCAGATTCAATCCCCTGCACCACCATAAACCAGAGCTGAACAGTGCTCTGGTAAAAATAAAATAAAGAGGGAGTCAGGTGGTAGCGCAGAGGGTCAAGCGCAGGTGGCACAAAGCACATGGAGTCGTGTAAGGATCCCGGTTCGAGCCCCGGCTCCCCACGTGCAGGGAGCAAGGTAAAAGTTAAAGAGATCCCAGCTTCCTTAAATGTCGAGAGATCAGGCTCAAACCTGGATTTTACACACAGCAAAGCAACACACTATGCAAATGAGCTATTTTGCCAGTTCAATTATCAAATTTCTTTTTTTATTATTTATTTATTTTAAATAGTTTTTATTGGGTAATTAATATTTGACTATCGACAGTAAATACAATGGTTTGTACATGCATAACATTTCTCAGTTTTCCATATAACAATACATCCCCCACTAGGTCCTCTGAAGGGCCTGTATTCTCCCCCTCACCCACCCCAGAGTCTTTTACTTTGGTGCAATACTCCAGTTTCAGTTTCAGTTATCAAATTTCTATGGAAAGCCAGGAACAGTTGTGACACTACTGAAAAAAGCTAGGTAGGGGGAGTCAGGCGGTAGCACAGTGGGTTAAGTGAAGGTAGTGCAAAGCGCAAGGACCTGTGTAAGGATCCCAGTTCAAGCCCCCGGCTCCCCATCTGCAGGGGAGTCACTTCACAGGCAGTGAAGCAGGTCTGCAGGTGTCTGTCTTTCTTTCCTCCTCTCTGTCTTCCCCTCCTCTCTCCATTTCTCTCTTTATCCTATCTAACAATGACAACATCAATAACTACAACAATGAAAATCAACAAGGGCAACAAAAGGGAAAATAAATAAATAAATATTTTTAAAAATTAAAAGAAAGCTAGGTAGGGTTTATCTATGTCAAGACTTCAAGATCATGGGCTGGGGAAATGCATAATGGTGATGCAAAAGACTCATGTCTGAGGCAACAAAGGTCCCAGTTTCAATCCCCAGCATCAACCATAAGCCAGAGCTGAGCAGTGCTCTGATCAGTATCTTTCTATTTAAATTAAAGAAATATTTAAAGGATTAATTAAAAAAAAAGACCTCAAGATTATAAAAAAGAACCATGTGCTGCTTGGTCTTGATGGTCCAATGCATAGAAATGAGAGCTGCAGGGGTCGGGCGGTGGCGCAGTGGGTTAAGCACACGTGGCGCAAAGCACAAGGACCGGCATAAGGATCCCGGTTCCAGCCTCCGGCTCCCCACCTGCAGGGGAGTCGCTTCACGGGCGGTGAAGCAGGTCCGCAGGTGTCTATCTTTCTGTCCCCCTGTCTGTCTTCCCCTCCTCTCTCCATTTCTCTCTGTCCTATCCAACAACAACATCAATAACAACAACAATAATAACTACAACAATAAAACTACAAGGGCAACAAAAGGGAATAAATAAAAAAATATATTTTAAAAAATACAGCAGTGCAAGAGCATATTAAATCATGCACTCCTCAGAGTTCTATTAACACATCACATAATTGTAAGGTTGATTTATTATTATTACAATTAGCATCATGCTGCCAACTCCTTCACCCCTGCTGAAGTCTCCTGTTTGTGTGATTCCAGCACTCCCAGTAGACTATTCATCTGAGACAGAGCGGGAGAGAGGAGAGACACCACAGCACTGCTCCATAATTTATGAAGCTTCACCTTTACATGGTGCTTCCAAGTGGCATCTGGGGGCTTGAACCTGGATCCTTGTGCATGACAAAGCATGCACTTTGCTGGGTGAGCTGTCTCCTGTACTCCCAGCCTCCCCTCCCGGCTGATGTTTTACTGTTGCACACAGCTTGCACCTAGAGGGACAAAGGTGAGGACAAAGCCTTGACAGACTGCTCAGGCCATGGCAGCCAACACCAGTGAGCAGAGAGGACTGGAGAGGTGCATGATGCAGGGTGGGCCCCTGCACAGAGACACGCACAGCAGGAGTCCGAGATGTGAGACGAGCAGTGAGACCAACAGGTACCGTCCCGCTGCTGCTTCCAGCAGGACGGGTGGTGTGGCAGCTGCCGTGGTGTCTTTATCAGTCACACTTACCTGTGTCTTTTCACTTCCCAGACACGGCTGCTTGGCAGTGTCAGCTGAGCTGCCGTCTCAAGTTCTCGGGCTGCCGGTGATTAAGGGTTGATGTCCCTTGGGCCCCGCGCCAGCTGCTCGGGTGTCTGGGCCAGGTGACAGGGAACATCCCTGGAGTCTACCAGGGCGGAAATGGAGGTGCACACTGCAGGGCTGCCACCTGCTCTGATAAGATCCTGACGTTGCTGACTGAAGGGGTGAGATTTGCTCTGACACGCAGGTAATCCTGGCTCAGGAGCTGTGTCTGAGGACGACAAGAGCTGGGACTTCCCCTCCCTCATTCGGGCCCCGTTATCAGCACAAGCACTTTGACATCATGCTTGCAGTGCAGTGACCACTGGCTGCACCCTCCACATCCTGGGCTGCCCCGGGGCCCCAACACACCTGGGAGATGCATTGAGCCAGGAGGCAGGAAGGGAAGAGGCGGTGTAGATGTTTACAAGGCGAACTTACAAGGTGGTGTAGATGTTTTACAAGAGAGCAGTTGGGGTGGGGAAGGAGTGAGATGTGCCAGAAACCAGTTATGGAAGGTTCTAGAATACAGCAAGAACTCTGAGTATGTTCTTAGCACTCAGGGCTGATTTTTTGACGTCTGGGGACATGGGATTAGAAATAGAAGGGCTGAGCAGTGGCACACCTGGTAGACCACAGGTTACCATGCCACGTTACCCCACCTGGGCCTGGAGTCCACCCACCCTGCTGGGCGCTCCAAGTCTGGTCCACACCTCGCTGCACTCCCAGGCCCACTAGTCGCTGGTGGTAGGACCCCAGATTCAGTTTCGCCCACTCCTGCCACTGCAGTGACTCTAGCTTCAGGGAAGCCAGATGTGAAGAGGGCACTGCCTGAAACCTTCTGCAGACTGGCCGATGGGCCTCCAGATAAGGGGAGGTCACTGTGAAGACTGCACAGTTGTTATAGATGTCGTTGTTGGATACAACAGAGAAATGGAGAGAGGAGGGGAAGACAGGGAAAGAGAAAGACACCTGCAGACCTGCTTCACCACCTGTGAAGTGACTCCCCCGCAGGTTGGGAGCCAGGGGCTCAAACTGGGATCCTTATACCGGTCTTTGCACTTTGCACCACGTGTGTTTAACCCGCTGTGCTACCGCCTAATTCTCCTCGGTGTCTTTCTCTCCCCTTCTCTGTCTCCTCTCCCCTCTTGATTTCTCTCTGTCCCATCCAACAACAACGTCAGTGGCATCAATAACAATAACTACAACAACAAGGGTAACAAAATGGAAAAAAAATGGCCTGCAGGAGCAGCGGATTCGTAGTGCAGGCACCGAGCCCCAGCAATAACACTGGAGGGGAAAAAATTGAAAATTTCTCAAAAATTAAAAAAAATTCCTTATGATCCAGTAATTCCATTTCTGTGTATTACCCCACCCAAAAAAAAAAAGAAAAGAAAAGAAAACGGGGTCAGGCGGTAGCGCAGCGGGTTAAGCGCAGGTGGCGCAAAGCGCAAGGACCGGAGTGGGGATCCCTGTTCGAGCCCCCGGCTCCCCACCTGCAGGGGAGTCGCTTCACAGGCGGTGAAGCAGGTCTGCAGGTGTCTATCTTTCTCTCCCCCTCTCTGTCTTCCCCTCCTCTCTCCATTTCTCTCTGTCCTATCCAACAACAACGACATCAACAGCAGCAATAATGACCACAACAAGGCTACAACAACAAGGGCAACAAAAAGGTGGAAGAAAATGGCCTCCAGGAGCAGTGGATTCATGGTGCAGGCACTGAGCCCAGCAATAACCCTGGAGGCAAAAAAAGAAAAAGAAGAAAACACTAATATGAAGTTATAACTGTACCGCTTGTTCATTGCAGCCCCCGTGAAAACAGGCAGGAGTGGGAGTCGGGCGGTAGTGGAGCGGGTTAAGCGCACCTGGCGCAAAGCGCAAGGACCCGCCTAAGGATCCTGGTTCAAGCCCCGGCTCCCCACCTACAGGGGAGTCACTTAACAGGCGGTGAAGCAGGTCTGCAGGTGTCTGTCTTTCTCTCCCCCTCTCTGTCTTCCTCTCCTCTCTCCATTTCTCTCTGTCCTATCCAACAACAAATGACATCAACAAGAACAATAATAACCACAACAAGGCTACAACAACAAGGGCAACAAAAGGGGAGAAAATGGCCTCCAGGACCAGTGAATTCATGGTGCGGGCACTAAGCCCCAACAATAACCCTGGAGGCAAAAGCAAAACAAACAAACAAACAAACAAAAAAACAGGTAGGAGCTATAAGCCTACGTGTTCATCAGCTGATAAGTGGGCAATGATGTGGCATATCTACACAGTGGAATACAACTCAGTTGTGAAAAAGCATGGAATCTCAGCATTTGTAGAAATGGTTGCTCCGAAAGTTATTACTTTTATTTAATGGGTTGTCATTATTTTTTTTTTTACATATAGGAATTTCAAGAGACAGGCCACAGAGCCACTCCGGGACATGTAACTGTGAGGCTCCAACCAAGAGCCTCAGGCGTGGAAATCCCATGCTCTACCAGTTGAGCCACTTCCCAGACCACTTGGGGGGATAATTTTATTTAAACTTGATAGGACAGAGAAATGGAGAGTGGAGGGAAGATAAAGGGGGGGGGAGAGAGAGAGAGAGACATCTGCAGACCTGCTTCACCACTCATGAAGTCTCCTCCCTGCAGGTGGGGGGGCGGGGGCTCAAACCCAGTTCCTTGGAGCCACTCACCCATTTGGAAAGGACCGATGTGTCAAGATTGAGCTTTCAGGGCAGGTGGCAGACCCAGAAGTGCAGGAGACATAGGGCAGGTGGCAAGCCACCACTCACAGGATAAAGTCCCTAAGCCAGCCTGCTTTGCAACATAGTCCCCAAGGCTAGCACCAGCTTTCCCAGACACTCAAAAATCTCCATCCTGGGCAGAGTGTCCTGGCCATGATTGTGTGAGGCTCTGGTGACTGAACTCTCCCTGCTCCCTGTGGCTCTGAGTCCCCACTGCTGTGCCCTGCCCAAGGCTCTGATGATTGGGGAGTGAGGAGTACGTCCCCCCACAGCAGGACAGCCTGAATGAGCCCCGTTAAACACACACACAATCAACCTATCCTAAGTGGGTTCGGGACCCAGGCGAGTGCAGGGGGCTCCCTCATGGTGGGACCTTACACGGTGTCAAGGGCACCAAAAATGCCACAGAGCCAGTGACAACTGCTGTTACCTGCAGAAGTGACGTCACCTTCAGCTCCAGGACACCAGCCAGATGGCAGGGTGATCTGGGTCCATTGCTGGAGAGACTGCACAGCCAAACTCTAAAATATCTCCACCCAGACCTGACTCCTTGCGGTCCACCCCACTGCCCTGTATCTGGGCGCTGGCTCCATATCAATACATCTTCTTTAAGACTGTGCCCCCCACCCCCACCCCCACCCTGGTGTCGGCAGCAGGATATGTGGGCAGCCTTACTCCCTTGGGGATCCCCCACCAAAAGTACTTCTGCAAATTCTGTTTCACCGTGGAAATTCTTACACACTAGCTCAGCCCTCAGCCGGCTTCTAGAAACAGGACTGCCAAGCTTCTGGGATCTCTGCCTGTGGGACGTCAACTCACCCTCAGCATCAGCAGCTGGAAGGCCCTTGGCCACAGCTCCGGAGTCCTGTGTATTGTCGGAGGCCTGGAGAGAGAAGCATCAGCAGGCTGAGTGGACCCATTGCTCTGGCTCTCCCCATGGAGGACAGCAGCCCCTTAGCACAACCCATTTGCCTCTCTGTGCTCCCCCAGGGTTCCCCCGAGTCACTCTGGATGGTCACTCGCCTCCCTGGTCATCTTTCCTAGTGGCTTACAAACTGCCCGCAAAGCTCTGGTTCAGACAGGCCCTCCCTGCCCACAGGGCCTAACACAAGAGCTCCTGGGGTGCCGTAGATGGGGTGTGGAGGAAGGGGAAGGTTCCCCAAGAGCTCCCAGGCCTGTTCTCAAAGAAGCTGAGGTCATTGTTCTAGAGTGGACAGTTTATTTCAGAGCTGGTGGGAGGGCCTGTGGACGAGCCAGGAAAGGCTCAGCAGGCCCCAGGAGCTCTGTCCCACCAAAGGTAGGCATCTGGGCCTTAGGCCGGCCTTGGCCTCAGGTCTGCAGGTGCTGTATGCAGGTGGGCATGAGTGGACACAGATGGATGGCAGTGCAGGCTGGCTACAACAATAAAAATAACTACAACAGGGAGTCGGGCAGTAGCACAGCGGGTTAAGCACACGTGGTGTTAAGTGCAAGGACCGGCGTAAGGTTCAGGTTCGAACCCCAGGCTCCCCACCTACAGGGGAGTCTATACACAGGCAGTGAAAGCAGGTCTGCAGGTGTCTCTCTTTCTCTCCCTGCTCTGTCTTCCCCTCCTCTCTCCATTTCTCTGTCTTATCTAACAACGATGACATCAATAACAACAATAACTACAACAATTTTTTAAAAAGCAACAAAAGAGAAAAAATAAATATAAAAAAATAACTACAACAATAAAAAGACAAGGGCAACAAAAGGGAAAATAAATATTAAAAGAGACATCTGCAGACCTGCTTCATTGCCTGTGAAGATACCCCCCTGCAGGTGGGGAGCCGGGGGCTTGAAGCAGAATCTACACAGGTCCTTGCGCTTTGCATATTATATATATATATATAATCCCTTTGGCAGCTGTGAAATTCAAATACTTTCTCCCATCCAGTAGACTGTCTTTTCATTTTAAGGAGTTTCTTTTGCTGCAAAGAAGCTTTAGTTTCTTTCTTTCTTCTTCTTGTTTTAAATATTATTTTCCCTTTTGTTGCTCTTGTTTTTCATTGTTGTTGTAGTTATTGTTATTGATGTTATCGTTGTATGATAGGACAGAGAAATGGAGAGAGGAGGAAAAGACAGAGAGGGGGAGAGAAAGACAGACACCTGCAGACCTGCTTCACTGCCTGTGAAGCGACTCCCCTGCAGGTGGGGAGCCAGAGCTCCAACCGGGATCCTTATGCCGGTCCTTGCGCTTTGTGCCATGTGTGCTTAACCCGCTGCTCTACCACCTGACTCCCAAGAAGCTTTAGTTTCATGTACTTCCTTTTATTTTTTTTCTCCCCTTGCCTTGGGAGACATGATCATGAAGACAACATCAAAACCAATGCCTAGAAGTTTCCTGCCTGCCTGTTTTCTTCAATGTATTTTGTGGTTTCAGGTCTTACATATGGTTATCAATGCACTCTGAGTTAATTTGTGTGTGTGGCCAAAAGTTGTGTGTAGGTTTACTTCTTTTTTTTTGCCTCCAGTTATTGCTGTAACTCGGTGCCTGCACCACAAACCCACTGGTCCTGGAGGCTATTTTTTTTCCCTTTTGTTGCCCTTGTTCATCATTGCTGTTGTCATTATTGTTGTTGTTATTGCTGTCATTGTTGTTGGACAGGACAGAGAAATGAAGAGACGAGGGGAAGACAGAGAGAGGGAAAGATAGACACCTGTAAACCTGCTTTACCGCCTGTGAAGCGACTCCCCTGCAGGTGGGGAGCCGGGGGCTCAAACTGGGATCCCTACACTGGTCCTTGTGCTTTGCGCCACATGTGCTTAACCCGCTGTGCTACCGCCTGACCCCTGTAGGTTTACTTTTTTAAAATTGTCACCAGGTTGCTGCTGGGACTTGATGCCTGCACAATGGATCCACCATTCCTGGTGATCTTTCTTTTTCTTTTTTGATAGGACGAAGATGCTCACAATGCAGATGATGGGTGCTGAAATCCGATGGTGTCAGTAGACAGCTGCAGATGACGGACAAGAGCCTGAAGGTCTGAGCACATGCAGGAACTCTGAGCACAGCATGACTGCAGGTCAGTGGAGAAGAATACACCTGCACACAGCTATGCTGATGACCAAGGACACTTGTCCCCACCCACCCGCTCCACAAGTCTGGATGACTGGAGAGGATTCAACCAGACTAAGATTTTCACAGCATGGAAGTGAATGAAAGCACTGAAAAGCTGCCAAAATATAAGGTACTCTGAAACTTTTTAAAAAATATTTATTCCCTTTTGTTGCCCTTATTGTTATTGATGTCATTATTGTTGGATAGGGCAGAGAAAAATCGAGAGAGGAGGGGAAGACAGGAGAAAGACACCTGCAGACCTGCTTCACCACTTGTGAAGCGACTCCCCCTGCAGGTGGGGAGCCGGGGGCTCAAACCGGGATCCTTATGCCGGTCCTTGCGCTTTGGGCCACGTGCGCTTAACCCGCTGTGCTACCACCGGACTCCAGGTACACTGAAACTTGACAACTAGGAAGACACCTGATTAGAGTGAGAGTTGGATAAAGAGGAGATGCAACTCCAGCTGTGTAGAGGGGAGGACACCTACCCACATCTGCCCTGCCCCATGTTCAGGCCAGTGCTGCTCTTGGGAGCCACAGCTCTGGATGCTCAACAGTCAAGTCACCAGGACTGCCATCAATGTTATGGTACTTTACGGAGAGATCTTGTGAGACACAGTCAACTGGCACTAGAACAGGAGAGCCTGGCCCAGGCAAATCTGCTCTCATTATCTGGGACATACTTGGGGATTTCCTCTGAGTCCTTCACTTTATTTTATTTGAAGTTTTTAAAAAAATATTTATTTATTGGACAGCCAGCCAGAAACTGGGAGGGTAGGGGTTGACAGAGAGAGAGACAGACACCTGCAGTCCTTCTTCACCACTTGTGAAGCGACCCCCTGCAAGTGGGGGGCCAGGGGCTCGAACCGGGATCCTTACATCGGCCCTTGCGCTTTGCACCATGTGCGCTTAACCCTCTGCGCTACTGCTTGGACCCCGAGTCCTTCACTTTAAAGTAAAAAAACTTGTGCATTTTTTTTTTAAGTTTTCTATTGCCACCAGGCTTACTGCCAGGGCTCAGTGCCAGCACTACCAATCTACCTCTCCCAGTGACCTTTTCTTCCCCTTCTATTTTACTGATAGGACAGATAGAAACTGAAAGGAGAGAAAGAGGGAAAGACACCTGCAGACCTGCTTCACCACTTGGGAAGCGCCCCCACTCCCTGCAGGGGGTTAGCAGGAGCTTAAACACCGGTCCTTGCACATGGTAATAATGTGTGTGCTTAACCAGGTGTGTCACCACCTGGCACCCGAGTCCTGACTTCATGTAAACAGGAAGTGACGGGAACCCCAAACTGCACATATACACTTGTCCCATGTACAAGCTAGGTAGCCAGATGTCACGTGTGCAGCAGACAGTATCTTCTTTTTTTTCCTCCAGGTTTTTTGCTGGGGCTCAGTGCCTGTACTAGGAAACCACGGCTCCCGGAAGCCATTTTTCCCATTCTGTTGACCTTGCTGTAGTTATTGTTGCTGTTGGGTAGGACAGAGAGAAATCCAAAGAGGAGGGGAAGACAGAGAGGGGGAGAGAAAGAGACACCTGCAGACTCGAACCGGGATTCTTGCACTTAACCCTCTGTGCTACTGCCCGACCCCAACAACTTTGTTTTTAAAAGAAGAATTCCTCAAGAAAATTTTAATAATAATAATAATAAAAAAATCACAAGAACAGAAGGGAAAACACAAAGCAGAACTTGGACTGAAGTTCTACTGAAGTCTACTGCACCAAAGTAAAGACTCTGGGGGTGGGGAGAAGGCTCAGGTCCAGGAACGGGATGGCACAGGAGGATCTAGTGGGGGTTGAATTGTTATGTGGAAAACTGGGAAATGTTACATATATACAAACTATTGCATTTTACTGTCGACTGTAAACCATTAATCCTCCAATAAAGAAATTAAAAAAAAAATCAAAACAAAAACTAGACAGTGCCTAAATTTTTATTTTTCATAAACTACATTTTCCCCCAAATTAGACCATTTTACACTGAATGACACAAAGAAACTTAAATTACCAATAGTTTACACGTAAGCTTGATTCCAGTCTTAATGAAAAGAATCAGAAGAAAAACAAAAAGCCCTCAAGAAGCTCCGCGTTCTGCGTCTCTGTGGACCACAGCCACTGGTTCTCGGACGTGATTGTCTCTGCTCTGTGTCCCAGTTTCAAGCACACTCAGCAGTGGGGCCAGCGGAGAGCCAGGCTGCGCACGGAGACTGCAGAGATGGGACCCATCCAGCAGCTCTATGGGCTCTGCCACCCACGGTGACAAGCAATGATGGGGAACCGGAGGGCCAAGCACAAACATCCTGACACTTCAGAAGGCAACTACTCTATGTGAACTTCATGTCTGCTGAGATGGGGGCCACGTCTTCTACTGCCAGTGGTATGCATCATCACACAGTTGTACACGTTAAAATGCCACTTGTGATCATGTACTGATTCTGTACCCTGAGGCACTGCCGGGGACAGGAAAGTCACAATTAGAAATTAACTGGGCCTGTGTGTCTACATGTTCCTGCCTCACTGTTTCTTGCTGACCTCCGTCCTTCCAGGAAACATGAGAAAGACCCTGGTATAGTCTGTATATAGCCGGCTGGCACTTGACTTTTGCCGAATCCAAAAGGATGCCCTAGACATCACAGCAAAGCACAGTCTTGACTCTTGATGCAGCAGACTGTGGCTGCAGGGACACAGATGCAGAGCCTGGAGCTGGCGGCGGCGGCAGGACAGGACCACAAAGTACAGCTCCTACTGCTGGCCCTGCTGCTACCATGCCGCCCTGTGGTAATCCAGTGGCTGCCCATCCTGGCCCTGCAGTAATCCAGTGACCACCTGTCTTGTCCCAGTGACAATCCACAGGACACCACTGCTCCTGTCTCTGCGGTAACCCCAGTGACCACCACTGCGCCATCCCTGCAGTATACAGCTCGCGCGGCCGCAGAAGGCCTCTCACACAACCGCCTCTGGAGGGCAGAATCTGAGCTGCACAGGGCGAGTCTGCCCATCTCACTCCTCCCTCAGCAGAGGCTGCAGCATCAGAGACCCAGGGTGTGGTGCGCTCTGCCAGCTCTTTCCACAGCATCTAACAGTGAAGCTATAAGAGGTCTGCTCCTCCTGATTTTTTCCCCTTTCTTTCAGTCAGCAAGTTGACAACTAGTAGGAAAGGAATTTCCCTGTTCCTTTTATAGATTCTTGCAACTGTGAGCACTGTGTGTATTTCTAGATACTGGGATAATGGTGACTGCTTGAGGGAAATATTCAATGCACTGGGACTTCTTTCCTCGGGCAGGGCAGGGCCAATCATGCTTAGCTACTGATGATTGTAAGCAGTAGATTATCTTTCACTTGGAAGATCCTGCCAGCTTCTGCTCTCTTTATATCAAACTTCAAAAACACTTTCACATTAGATATGATTAGTACATATTTACATACTTTAAAATAGCGTGAAGATTTCGCAAGACTTTAATAAAGACTTTCCATTACCCGTTTGCAGCAGCAAAGAGGCAGAATCAGTTCAACACACCAGCATAAGAGAGAAAAAAAAAAAAGAGGAAAAAAAAAAAAACCTCAACAAATTAGAATATTCAAACCACAACATTTAGTTTATCTACATCCAGCTCAATAGCAACATTTATAATATATCAATAATTTTTATCAGGTTTTTCTCTTTAGGGTACCTTTTTAATATGTTCTGATTATTTACAACTGTACAAGCCAAGCACACACGCCCAAGTGCACGTATTTAATACAGTATTGACTATTTGAATTTACAGGATTTTTCACAATCTGAAAAAAGATCAACTGTTTAAGATCTTCAAGGTATATTACAAACACTACTGCTAGCTCTGTACTACAGTTTCTTACTCAGCAAAACTAGTGACAGCAGATCCCACAAAACTGAGTAACTCTGTAATCCACTTGCCACCCAGGGGCCGGGCTCCAGGAACTCTAAGCTGTCTTATACAAAAGTTAAGGCAAAGTCATTTTCAAGTTTAAATAAAATTCAAGTCTTTAAATATTGGATGGAAATAATTGTTAAAGAAAAAATAACTCAGTCTTGTTAAATAACATTTTATGGAATAAGCTGTATGGTTACATTTAGCAGAAATATTGGAAAGTCTGCTGCTTAGAATACTTAAAGAATTTAGGCATTTTAAAACAAAATAATTTATGTCTAACTTTATCACAAACAGAGTTTTAGTGCACTCTTTCTTCCTCAGGGAGCAGCCCTCCCAGGGATCAGTATCCTCAGCCTAGAGGTAGAGAGAATGGGAACTCTAGCCTCCACACCACTATCCTCTCCTGTATCTACAATGCTTCTGTGGGAACCCCGGGCACTCACACACTCCTGCCAGCCCGAGGGGCCACACAGCATCACACAGCGTATAATTTTGCCTAACACGGCAGTGGGCAGCCAAGTTTATGCTTCCATTTAAGGTTCTATTCACAATGTGCTTCGAATTTATCTTACATCTTAGCCGCTGGAGACTGGAGTGAGCCGCTGGTTACTTGCTTGCAGTACATCAAACTCAAGGGTCCAGGCCTCTGCGTGCCCTCAGATTGCCCACTGGTTCAGAATTGGGCTGGATTCAGAATGGCCCAGCACATGGCGCCAACCCCCTGCTCCTCTGGACATTTAGAGATATGCACTTGCTAGCCAGTTATTTTAAAAAATGAAGTAGCACAATTCCGCTTAATTTAGAAAAACTCACTACATATAGCTTGCATTCATAGCCGTATGGGGGCTTAATAAAAAATATCAATTTGTTAGGATAAATGCATTTTCTATCCTGAAAAAATCAGACTTATGCATCACTTCCAGTTAAGCACCAACCTAAAATAAGGTTTATATTAATGAAATCCTGAAAAATAGATTTTTTTTTTTTCAAGAGGGGGAAATCGACTTGGGAGAAATGTAACTGCAGGCCTCTTGTGGCCTCTGATGCAAGCTCCAACCAGCGGCTCACTCTTCTGGTCGAGCGGGCAGATCCTGCTGGCCTCTGTGCTCCCCTCCCTCCCAGACCTCATGATCACTGGGGAGACTTGGGGGGGCTGCTCTGTTCTCGGTGCAGACGCTTCCCCACGGCAGGGGGTGAGGGCCGGCGACCTGGCGGCCTCCGCTGGTCTCTGGGTGCTCCTGGATAGGACTTGGGGGCGGCTGGCTCGGTCTCAGCTAGCTTCTTCTCGTCCTTCCCACAAGTGGCTGTGTGTGGCTTTTGTTCCTTCTGTGGTGGCAGTGGGGATGAGGGCTCTCGACTTGTCCTCTGGCAAATCTCTGCATAGCTGGGTTTCCTCAGTTCCTGAGAAACAGATAAACTCTGCGATCACAAACACACACAATGACAACACCAGAAAACATCCACTTTTGACCAAATTCAAAGATCTTTTGGTACCACAGCGTTCTGCTTAAGTTTTCAGCTTCACCAACTTAGCTTCTTTTTTTAAAAAAGATTTTTTATTCCCTTTTGTTACCCTTGTTTTATTGTTGTAATTATTGCTGTTATTGATGTCAACGTTGGATAGGACAGAGAGAAATGGAGAAAGGAGGGGAAGACAGAGAGGAGGAGAGAAAGATAGACCCTGAAGATCTGCTTTACCACTTGTGAAGTGACATCCCTGCAGATGGGGAGCCGGGGGCTCGAACCGGGATCTTTATGCCGGTCCTTGCACTTCATGTCATACGCACTTAACCTGCTGCGCTACTGCCCGGCCCGCCCCCAGAAATGTCTTTTTTAAGTGGAGCAAATTTAAAAAGGTACTGAGGTAAAGTATTGTCAGTAACTGCCCCCCCCCCCCCAAGCCCCCGGGTCTGGAGCATTCTGGATCAACATGGAAATCCTGAAAAGACAGAAAAGCAGTCATGTCCACATCCACCTGCCTCTCCTATCCCACCATGCCGCTGTTCGTAGTGGCTGTCGAGAAGCAGAAGAGGCATGGTCCTCTTCAACTTCAAAGTATTCCACTGCAAAGGGCTGGGAGTGTGGGTCCCAGAAGGGGGAAACAAACAAACAAACAAACAAATACCTCCACAGGGTTCATGTGGGTAGAAGCATGAAGGCTGGGGGTTGGGCGGTATCGTAGCGGGTTAAGTGCATGCGGCGCTAAGTGCAAGGACCAGCCCCCGGCTCCCCACCTGCAGGGGAGTTGCTTCACAGGCGGTGAAGCAGATCTGTAGGTGTCTATCTTTCTCTCGCCCTCTCTCCATTTCTCTCTGTTCTATCCAACAACAACAACATCAATAACAATAGTAAAAATAACCACAACAACGATAAAAAAATAACAAGGGCAACAAAAAAAGGGGAAAAAAAAAGGCCTCCAGGAGCAAGCACCGAGTCCCAGCAAAAACAAACAAACAAAAAACACAAAGGCTAAATTAAAAGAAGATGTAACCCCAAATCAGAAAAGCTTAAAGCTCATCCAAACACTACAAACCAGAATGAAAAAGGGTGAGTGGTTAAGGACCAGGGCTAGGGTTCAGCCACCCTGCCCATGGGAGTCTGCCCCCTCAGTTAGCTTCTTGCACAAGTTCAACATGACATGCTGAAGTTAATCTTCAGGCTCCATGGATGCACTTTCTACCACGAAAACAACTGCTTCTGTCAAATGTTAAAGAGACTTCCAAAGTGGTGACACTGAGACAAATTACTTGAAATTACTAGTAAATACTTAGGATCTCATGATCTAGGAGCTGGTACAGTGGACGAAAATCTGAACTCTAAACTTGAAAGTCCTGAGTTCTATCCCTGGCATCGCATGTGATGGATGCTCTTGTTCTCTCCCTCACCCAAATAAATTTTTTTTAAATTGTGTATCACTAATAAGAAAATAAAATTAAACATTACCCAGTCTCCTGTACAGAAAGACAACACATGTGGGATGCATAAGACAGGACAGGAGCCGAGTGCAGCAGGGGCCCTTCCCACCCTGGCCCCATGGGGTCAGCCCACACACCTACCATGGCGGCGCCGTTCACCTGCACTGATTTACTCGCAGTTGTCATCAGGGCAGAAGGGGGTCTGTCCACACTTGGGGGTTCCCTCTGCTTCTCCACCACTTTGAGTTCCCTGTAAATACACCAGCAAATACTGAGTCTCCTGCTGCGCTGTGCCAATCCCAACCAGTCAGCCACTATGAAGAAGGTGGAGATACTTACTCAGGTGGGAGAGCTGGGGAGGGACAGCGCTCATAGGTCGTGGACACAGCACAGGACGGTGGCACAGAGGGCTCTCTGGGGGTGACTGTGGGAATAGTGTTCATGCCGGCATCCACATTTAGGCTCTGAAAACCATACAGAGACCTATGGTCAGCTAGAGAAGCAACCTCGCCTTTGCATTAATTTTTAATACACCAAAGACTTAAGATCTGGCTGACCAGACCACTGGAACTCCAGGTTACCTGGGAGCATCAAGGGCCTCTGTCCCTAGCAGCAGGGAAAACACACCAGTCTGTCTTACCCAGACCTTTTCCCTTCCCTCCTAGGAAGGACTGACCATCCCAGGTGATAATTACCCATAAATCTGCTTTCTCAAGAGCAGAGGCATCAAAAATCTCTTCCACCTTAGAGGCAAAGGCCTGCCAGAAGGAACACCCAAGCACTATGAGAATCACGCAATTATGAGCACAGTGCAGTACTGCTCTCTCTAACCAGCACCCAGAACACAGACACATACAGTGCACTTTCCCACTTGATACATGCTGTGAGGCAGTCTTGCTTCACACAGTGAGCCTTCTTCATGGTGCATAATTAACAAAAAGGGAAGTGGGGCCAGTGCCCCGGTGAGACACTGCAGAATGACCACATCTTCACTTTATTTGTCCAAGCAGGGAGATTCGGAAGTGGCTGAAGGACGGGCACCCAGGGTGGTGTACATGAGGGAAGTAGAGAAAGGGCCTTCACCTGTAAGAGCCCTAAGAGATGCCAGTATGGGGAGACAGGGTGCTTTAGGCCAGGCCCAGCACACTGCAACTTCTCCCCAGCAGGTGAAGCCAGGGCAGGTTGCTGGAGGTACCCCTGGGAAGCAGGGTGACCACCTACCTGGTCTGGGCATCAGTAGCAATGGCTTCTTCAAAAGAACTTTAGTATAGAAACTCAACATATAAACACTACTAGTTGCTGTTGTGGGGCTGGGGGCAGGAGTGGTGGCTGAGTGCTCGCTGTTTGTTCTGCTCTCTGCCCACCTCTGGGGGAGCAGGGCCAGTTTAGAAACCAGGATCGTGATGGGTATCCTGCAGCGATTCTCTAACAGCACTCTCCAAGGCATTTTTAACTCTGACTGTTCACAATTGAGACAGTAACAGATCAAACACACTGTGAAGTACAGAATCACAGGAGGAAGAGGACTGAACATAAAGCCAGGTCCGGGTCTGGAGGCTCCACACACACATGGAGTGGTGATGGAGGGCAACTCTAGGAATAGCTGTGGGGCAAAATCCACCTCCCCCAAAAATTAGAAACAAGGAGTTCTGACTCCTAACTCTGGGAACAGAGGGTAGGTCCAGTGCAGGCACAGACACCCTGTTACTCGACTAGCTGTCTAGAGCTGGGCCTAGAGCGAGCAGCTCAAGCTGGCCTGTTGTGGGACTGTGATCACTGCAGGAGTGACAACTCCTAGTTGGGCAAAGGCCATCCACACTGCATCAAGTTATTTCAGGCTTCTTCTGACATATAGCTTTTAAAATTTACTATGTCAGGTATAACATATTTTTCTGTTTTATTCTGCTAACTCAAAGTAAAGGCAGACCTAAACAGCCATCCAAATACAGCCTGAGGTCAAGTGAAAGAAAGCACCTGCACTGCACACTGTGGACCCTGCCAGGCAGGAAGGGGTTCCAGTCTGGGCTCATTAGTATCTCTGTGGCTTTTGCGTGTCACCTGCCCTCTCAGAGCCTGTATACACAAGAAATAGTCACATGTGGCAAGAGCTGGGCAAAGTCCCAGCTGAGTGCAGTGTGAGCACCAGCTGCAGTGTGCACCTTACCCTTTCTTTTGAAGATCCTATCAGCAAGCCAGACAGCCTGTTCTCAAACAAGTCCTCTGTCTTCAAATGGCCAGCTGCCCCAGGCAGAGGGGGAAAGTTGGAAAGCCCTAACTCGAAGCTTGGGGATGGAGGCTTTGGTGGCGATGGAGACTGAGTTTGGCTTCTCTGAAAGAGAACAACACCCGTAAAGATGCACATGTGTACAGAGTACAGGCATGAGAAACACAGAACAGTCAGGAAAGTAACTCCTCTACTCTTCTGATTTCCACACCTGTATAAAAAAACAGCTGACAAGAGATGACCGTACCAGCACACAATGCTTAGTCATGTCATGTGGAGGTCAGAGCCATAAAGCTAAAATCTCAGAAACTGTCTCAAACCCCAACACTACGGTTCAAAACAGCCCAAGACTAGCCCTCACTCATTGCCAGGTTAAAATTTCAGGTCATAGGACAAAAACATAATTTATTCTATAAAGAAGGTGAAAAAGGCAAAAGCAAATAAACAAAAAGCCATTTCTGTCAACCATGTAAGACACTTTAAAAAGTTCAAGGAGCAGGAGAGGGCGCACCTCACCTACTTACAACAGACACCCTGATATATGTGTGCCCACATTTGAACCCCATCACTACAAGGAAGCCCGAGTGGCTACAGTGTCTTTTCTGATCACTTCTCTGAATTATAAAAGAATGAGCACTTACAAGGCCCCAGTGCCATAAAAGAAAAAAAAGAAAAAGCGTTGGGGGAGGGGTGTGGCAGCACTCAATTATCTGAAAATTAAGGTCCAGTATCTAAGGGTTAGGGAGAGAGAGAGCACAGCAGTAGCACACAGAACTTGCACGTGAGAGCTCCCAATCTCCATAATCACCAGTAAACAGCCAGAGTTGATGGTGCTCTGACAAAGACAACAAATATTGGAGAGAGAGAGAGAGAAGAAAAAAAAAGGAGCATGTGGCAGACCAGCGTTTGGCAGAGTGATACTACAACTCTGGACTTGCAAGCATGAGGTCCAACTTCAATTGCCAGGTTAGAGTGCTGCTTTGGTCTCTATTTCAGCAGAAAATAAAAAAATTAAATCTTATTTGTTATAGCTTGATATCTGATAACAGTTTCAGAGTCCCAACTCCACAGAAGCAAACTCAGCATAATCATATTTGAAAATAATTAAGCCTGGGATCTCAGGAGAAAGGCAGTCATTTACGTTCATGGAAACGTCACCACTCAACTGGTCAGCAATCCTTCCTCTAGACAAAGAAAATACAAGCTCAGGAAATATCTAAGAGCCATGTCAGCCCCCCAACACGGATGCAGCCTGCCCACGCCCCCAACCAAGCTGTTCACTCTCCACCATCCACTGCCATGTCCAAGCAGACGTGGAGTCATCCTACACAATTCCCAAGCATAAACCTATCACCACCTGTGGGGCAGACCCTGACCATCAGCGATGGCAGGAGACAAGACTGCTGTCCACATTGCAGGCACACAGAAAAGCACAGTAAGCTATTATTCTAAGTTGCGCAGTGCAGTCACCCCAGGAGGAAGAAGTGCCATGGGGTGTGCTCCTAGCAACACCTCCAGATCACCTTTTCTCTTGGTTGTCAGAAACATTAGCTAATGTGGTCTGGAGGTGGCGCAGTGACTACAGCACTGAACTACTTATAAGCATCGGATTCTGAGTTCACCCCGTCATCACATGCACCAAGGATATTCTCCCTCTCCCACACACACACACACACACACACACACACACACACACACACACACACACACACACGCTATCATCTAATGGGTAGCATGCCAAAGGAAACATCCCTTCTCTAACTAAGTAGATTCAGCATCAGTTAGGTTGAGACACAAAGACACAAGTCATTTACTCACTGTAAACTTCTCCTCCCTTTTCTTCCGATAACCAAAGGAATTTTTTCTGGAGAGGAAGAAAGCAAAAGATGGTTAACTTCTCTCCCTGCCTGGAACATTTTTCATAATGCACATATATTTTAAGCACACTATCAATTCAATCTACGTTTCTCAAATTTGAGTGAAAAATCCCAGTCTTGATAAGTGTAAGGGAAATAACCAATATATATAGTTCTTATATTTATATTTTTTCTTATAGAAAAGAACAAAAACTGCCTACCTGACTAGGTGGGGAGGGGGAAAGACTAGCAAAAAGAGTAACATTAAAAGAATTCCACAATGGCTATTTGGAAGTTTTGCTACAATAAGAGTATTTGAATTTCCATTCAGAAGGAATGACAACATGTGTAAAATTTTAATACTAAACCAACTGTGGGGAAAAATACAAACACCCAGGAAGTTGGTGGCATTTAGCATGAAAATGTAAAGATCTTATGCTCGTCCCTTCTGCCTTCTGCCTGCCCCAGTGTCACACCACCACAAAGGATTCCTGAGCCCAAGCCTGCTCCTTATATCTGCTGGCTGCAGGGACTGCAACTGCAGAAACAACACACCTGTGCTGGGGAGACAGCATAATGGTTCTGGAAAAGGCTTTCGAGACCTCAGGTTCAATCCCCAGCACCACCATCAGCCAGAGCTGAGTTTCCCCGCCACCTCCACACCCCTCTCTCATTAGACATACCAGCTAGCATGCCTCAGGGTGCCAAGATGGTGTTCTTGACCAGGATAGACACCCACTCACATAGCAAATGACATCTATGACTCCATACTTACTTGTCTCTGAAATCTCAACTGAACACAAACACTACCGGAGGGCCCTGTGCCATAAAGCCACAGTATGGTTTACGAATAGCTGTGATCAACATTAGTTTCTCACAGAAAACCTGAAAGTGGTCCTGTCTGAGACATTTTGACTGCAAGGGAGGACAGAGTGCAGGGAGAGCTCTGGATTCCAAAGCAAAGTCGCATCCTCTCCTGCAGTCAATTCTGGAAATCACTCTCAACAGACTACAGGGCTGCCCGGGACTGGCTGCCGTCACCGAGGGCAGCAGCCACAGATGGGTGGGTCAGCGGAGCCCCAACACAGCAGCACCCCAAGTATGCTGCTCCTAGTCCTGGGTGCACCGTCAGGAGCTACAGCAGAGGGCAGGATGCAGAGAACACAGTGCTCCACTGTGTGCATCTCAGCCTAGAGTTGGGGGCACACCAGTGCTCACGCAGGGAGCAGGGAGCAGGGGCTGACTAGGCCCAAGGTCTGATGACAAGAAGACTCGAGACTCAAGACAAGCCCGAGGAGTGGACAGTGTGAATGCTCATGTCAGGGCTGCTCTCCAAGAGCATATCCCACTCAGAAGAGACCAGGTGAGCAGTGTCTGGCACCTCCTGTCCAGGTGTGCAGAAGCCAGCACAAAGCTGTCAACCACTTAAGACCGGTGGGGTCAGTGTGATGCTATTCAGACCCTGTATGAGTGGCATGTGTGACCCCTCTTGGGTGGTAGACTGGCCAGCAGACTTGGCTTTGAAGCTTTGGACCAACAAGTATCGAGCTGGAGGGTCATAAATGAATGGATGTAGCTGCTTTGCTGTGGCACCACAGGAAGGGAAGCCTCTTCTCTGCCACCTCAATATTCCACCTGTATCACTACTTCCTGTGCCGAAAACTGAGTTCTGTTGGTTTGGCTGGTCAGACCCATAAGGCAGTTGGCTGGCTCCACCAGGGGCTCCTCCTGGTCCTGGCCATCACACTGCTGCCCCCTCTGTTGCAAGGGAATGCAGGTGGGGGGGCACGCTCTGCTTCTTACAGGCCAATAGGAAACAGCCGATGCCCAGGAAGGACTGTGAGAAGATCAAGTGCTTGGTCACCCAGCAGCTGAAGTAGGGAGCTCAGAACCACCATCTAAGCCACAAGCTTCGCACTCCGCTGTGTGCATGGCCACAGCCATTATCGCTCCACTCTCATCCCATGGTGTCTGTTTCCGGGTGGGAACATGGCTTCCCGCTGGGTGTGATGGGGTCTCTGCTGGGGAAAGTGCATGGGTGGTTGTGTAACTAGAGTGCCCTTGTGGCGGTCCCTCTGTTGCTAAAACTTCTTGTTCAGCTTCTGGTGAGGATGCTCCTAGACCATTGCTGTCAGAGGACATTCCTGTGGCTGTAGCATGACAAGCCCTGTTTGGAGCTTCTTGGTCTGGCAGAGATTCTTCCACTGTGCCCAGGAGGGGCAAGTGACTTGTGTCCTCCGTGTGCTAGCACGAACGGTGAGCCACAGAGCCACTCTCCAACCGTGCTGTTCAAGACGCATTGCTCCCACCACAAATGCCAGGGTCTCACTCTGGGCCCCACAGCTGGGATGCAGGGGCAGGCTGTGCTAGAAGGAGCTTTGGCGCACTGAAGCTTGCCAGTGGGTCCGAGTGCAGAGGCAGGCTGTAAGTGTTGCACCTGTCCATTCTCCTCTCACCTCTACAGTGGCAGAGGCAAAGCAGCAGCAGACCCGTCAAAGCACAGGCTGGGGAGGTGTGTGAGCCCACTGTTAGAGTGCATAGTGATAACCCCAGTGAATTATACAGACTTGAGGGACCCCGGGCCCCAGGCTGGAAACAGATGGCACCCCTCCAACACAGTCAATTGGGGTCACTTCACAAACATAGCTTTTGTTGTAAATGGAGTGTGACTGGAACTTCAGACTCATTCTCTGCTGTTGTGTGACATGACAGCCTGCAGGCTCTCGACACCCCGTCCCCCAGTGACATGGACCTGAAGGCTCCAATCCATCCCTATAGTTCTCGCTGACAATTTTATATCAGAAAACATGAAAGCAGTGTTATGTCTACTCTCAAAAGAAACCCCTCTTAGTGATGCTATAAAACCTTTGATTTTCTGTGATGGATTTGAAAATAACAGTTATAACACATATCTAAATTAATGGATTTTGGCAACACTAAGCGTTTATGATAGGCACGGAGTACCGGCTCAACAGCGGCTGGTTCACTCACCTTCCTCTGCCTAAGCCAGGAGAGGACTCGAGACTGGTCAGCTCCACGCGCCCGGGCCCCACATCTCTCTTGGCGTAGGTGGGAGGGTTCTGTATTCGGGTTCTAGTTTGACCTGTCTGCCTGGCTTGTGGGCTCCGGACACCGTTAATTAACCGATCCGCAGTGAAGTTAAATATGGAGGGACTTTCTAAGAGCCCAGGCCCTCTCTCTGTGCTGGGGATGGCATGGCGCAGATGAGATTTACTAGGGTTCCTGTGAACACAACGTCGGGATACGCTCAGTTATAAACCATCCCAGCATTACAAAGTGAGCATGCTAATATAGGACTGTCTGAGCTCAAGTCTGCTTACTGGTTAGAAACACTGTCGCTCAGAATAGCTAATGCGCATGTCTGATAAAGCCAATCTGTAAATAAGGAGTCCAAGCTCTGCTCTGCTGAGGTTAGGTGCACGTGGCCCTAGACCCTTGTTGAGACGCTTTCTGGACACGTGGGCACAGCCATACATGAGTGTTTATTCTCAGAAAGATGGCCTGTGCCTTTGGTGGTTTTGTCAGACAGGTCATTAGAGACCACCAGAAGACTCTTCTGAGTCATGTGACAATGCATTAGGCTAGGGTTACCAAGGGCCAAAACACTTTGTTTTGCTTCTAAAGTATATGCTGTAGCAACGACCTCTTACGACAAACCCTGAAATAAGCATTTCAAGCACTCCTGGAACTTGCCTGCTTCTTGGAGAGTACTGTCTGAGTGAAGCCAAAGGAGATGATGTAGGCTTGAAGGTTGGAGACGTAAACCCATTTATAAATCCGGTATTTGGAAATGGAGCCACCTAGATTCATTGAAAACAAATGAGTCAATAAGTCACATGCAGCCCGAGGTGGGTGATTTTCGCCTTATGAGGAGGCGGTGCCCATGCCAGACAGTCCTGGCTGGGGGCCATGCCTGCCTCACTCACCAAGCTTGGGGACATCCATGTGATAGTAGCAACCATTGTCTCTGAGCATACCACTGGTAACCTTTTCCTGCTTTGAGTATAGGGTAGTTCAGGTCATCAATGATTACTTCTCTACAGATTATTATTTAAAGTGGTATACTCCACACAAATAAGACTGACAGTTTAGAGAACAGATCTTAAAAGAATCCAAATTTTAATCAGTCAACAATTTGGCGAAGTAGCTCACTTAGAGAGTGTGCTGGTTTGCCATGTGCATGACTTCAGCTCATGCCCAGGCTCCACTGCACTAAAGGAAGCTTTGGTGCTGTGTTCTCTTTTCACCCTCACCCTCTCTCTGCCTGGCACTATCTTTTTAGAAAAAAAAAAAGTGTGTGTGTGTGTGTGTGTGTGTGTGTGTGTGTGGAGCAGGACAAGACAGTAACAGACACAGTTGGTTTCTTTAGCAAGATGAAAAAAAACTGACTCCAGTTTTCTGGATTTTTGGACACTTGGCTTCATATAGTTTCAGACATTCCCTGATGCAACATCGGGGCTGCCAGTCCCCACCCTAAATTTCCACTGAGGTGATAGACACATATATGCCTCTTCTTATTTGAAAGAAGGTTAAGCCAGAAACAGTTCCTCTAAACTGGGAAAAATTCAAAGTTACAACAGAAAAGGATATTAGAGATATAGTTTATAGTCAAAATAAAATTAATTCTTGAGTTAAAAAAAAGAAATAAAAGGACAGATGCACATAATTAGTTTTATGCATAAATGAATCATGACTTTCCAAGCAACCCTAAATAACTACTTGAGAAATTCCCTGGTCTTTTAAGACTCAGTCTATTAAAAAAGTACATCAGTCACAAGAGGACTATATTTTTTAAGTATTTATTCCCTTTTGTTGCCCTTGTTGCTTTTTTATTGTTGTTGTTATTGATGTCGTTGTTGTTGGATAGGAGAGAGGAGAGGAAGACAGAGATGGGGAGAGAAAGACAGACTCCTGCAGACCTGCTTCACTGCTTGTGAAGCGACTCCCCTGCAGGTGGGGAGCCGGGGGCTCCAACTGGGATCCTTATGCCGGTCCTTGCGCTTTGCGACAACTGCGCTTAATTAACCTGCTGCGCTACTGCCTGACTCCCTCGAGAACCACAATTTGAAGACTATCAGTCAGTCAAACTGTGTATTTAATTCTGCATATAGAACACACTGGTACCTGAGTCATTCATTTTACTTGTGTCTAAAGATGAACTGGTTGTCAACACAGAACAGAACTGTGACTGGCTAAGAATTGATGGGCACATCTCTTCCTTTCTATTCCCAAGGATGCAATATGCTTGAGAGGGATCGGAAAATCAATACATCTACACCAGAACAGGAATACCACGTCCAACTATCTAAGGTAAAACAGAAGTCAAGGCCAGGATATGGCCCAGGATCCCAAAGGAAGCCATTCTGTCAAGGAAGAGACACCAATTCAGAAGCTACAGAAAAAAAAACTTAAAAGTCAAGAAGAGCCACTGTGTCTGTTGGCAAGTCCCCACCAGAGAAGGTATCCCTGTCTCCCAGAAGAGGACTGTGGCTATCTGCACACTTACAGAGATACACAGTGTTTTAAGCAGCAGCACATTTAAAATATATATTTATTTTATTTATTTATTCCCTTTTGTTGCCCTTGTTTTATTGTTGTAGTTATTATTGTTGTCGTTGTTGTTGGATAGGACAGAGAGAAATGGAGAGAGGAAGGGAAGACAGAGAGGGGGAGAGAAAGACAGACACCTGCAGACCTGCTTCACCACTTGTAAAGCGACTCCCCTGCAGGTAGGGAGCCGGGGCTTGAACCGGGATCCTTACGCCGGTCCTTGTGCTTTGTGAGCAGCACATTTTTTTTTTTTTTTTTTAACAAAGGAATCAGAAACAACTGAAGCTAAGCATGTGTCTTCTGGCCCCTGGGCACTGTAGTTATTCTAAACTTTCAGGGTCTCTGCACTGTCTTGCGACTGACTCACTTCCCATAAAGTTCACATGTTCGGGACCCACTCAAGTATCTGTCCACACCTGGTTCTGAGAATTCAACCACTGCAGCCATCACTCTCCCAAAGATTTAGCCCACTAACAACGGTCTGGCCTGGTCCCTGGCTGCACCATGATGACCATGTCACATAGCAGGCTATGTTCTGGTGATACTGCTATAGCCTGCCTGGCTGACACTTAGAAGAGCCAAGTATCTCCACAAGTCACGGAGAGATACGAACCACCTCTAGCCTACCTAGTACTCATTTCCCATGCCTATCCCCTCTATCTGTTACTTTTTTTAATTGTAAAAAAAAAAATTAATTTTTCCCTTTTGTTGCCCTTGTTGTCTTTTTGTTGTTGTAGTTGTTATTGTTGTTGTTATTGATGTCGTCACTGTTAGATAGGACAGAGAGAAATGGAGAGAGGAGAGGAAGACAGAGCGGGGGAGAGAAAGGTAAGACACCTGTAGACTTGCTTCAATGCCTGTGAAGCGACTTCCCTGCAGGTAGGGAGCCAGGGACTCGAACTGCTATCCTTACACTGGTCCTTGCGCTTTGCACCACGTGCACTTAACCCTCTGCACTAGCCCTATCTGTTACCTTCTTTCTGTCCATCAGAGGGAACCAGAGGTCCAGGTGAGGACTCCAAGTAGAAACCTGGCCCACAGTAATCTCCCTTGATGTTCACCATGGTCTGAACATCACAGCTCACCATACACAGCTGAATGCTGACAGGAATGCTTCCAAAGTTGGACTAGACAGATCTCTTGTTTCAGATGAAGTTGCTCTCATGTTCACCAAGCCCCTAGTCCATCAACTGGTGAGCTTCCTGACCACTTCACTTCCTGAAGTGTGTGAGTCTACCACTCAAGCCAGTTCCACCTGATGTGTCTAGCATCTAGAGTACTGTAGCTACAGTAAAGCGAACATATCCAGAACTAATCTATGAATTCCAACAATAGACCTCAATGGAGGCCAATCTATAAAAAGTAACATGGTGCCTGGTGCTGGAGCTGAAATGGAGAATGGGGACAATTTGTTCACGTTGTTCGGGACTGTCAGGGCCTGTTAAAAACCTCTCTCTTTAACTTAAATGTATCTACTTTTCACTTTTTTTTTTTTTTTTGCCTCCAGGGTTACCGCTGGGGTTCAATCCACTGCTCCTGGAGGCCATTTTCCTCATTTTGTTGCTCTTGTTGTTGTTGTTATTATTGTCACAGCTGTTGTTATTACTGGATAGGACAGAGAGAAATCGAGAGAGATGGGGAAGACAGAGAGGAGCAAAGACAGACACTTGCAGACCTGCTTCATCACTTGCGAAGCGACCCCCTAGAGGTGGGAAGCAGGGGGCTTGAACTGGGATCCCTGCACTGGCCCTTGCGCTTTGTGCCATGTGCACTTAGCCCACTGCGCTACCACCTAGCTCGCTCTACTTTTCACTCTCTATGCCATGCAACTCTCCTCATTGAGCTCACTTTATTTTACTGAAGGTTACTACAAGAGGAACATTGGAGAGAAGGAGTCGGCCCCTCATGTGTGCCCTACTCCCTGATTAACTGTGATCCCCACTGAGAACCTCCGGCCTGCTCTGAGACGGCACACTGTGAGTTTAGATCCCATGAGACTTTATCTTACTTAAGGCACTTGGCACCTGAGTGCGGGCCAGACTCACCAGTGGGGGATCGAGATAGCTGTGAGCTGCTGACCACGTCTGGGGGGCGATGAGGCTGTAGAGAGGAAACTGCTGCTGGGGGCTGTACACAGGGGGGAAGTAGAAGGAGGCTGTGCAGCGCTGCTGAGTGTAAAGGCTCATGTCCACAGGTCTGAATCCATTCTTTGGCAAAAACGTGTTTATAGCTATTGCCTTGGCTTTTATCCTTGCCTGTTGGAAACACAGGACTTTCCATTAGAGCACTTGAGGATACTCATGTACAAACAAAGGAAGCAGAAACTAATGGCTTTGCATACCTTAATTGGTTTTCCTTGAAAAGTTTTAACTTCTTCTCTCAGGTATTTGTAAGCCTAGAGCAAAATCATCCAAAATATGTGTTAACCTTATAACAAAAGACAGACTACTTGGTGGAGGGTGTAGTGTGGCAACTGCCTTTATGAAAGTGGGAAGCTATGTGCCCAAAAGCATAGCTTTATAAACCAATGGGGAAAAAAAAAAAAAAAAAAGGACCAAGGGCAGGGGAGACAGCATAATAGTTATGCAAACAGATTCTCATGCCTGAAGCTCCAGGTCCCAGGTTCAATCCCCACCCTAATTGAAGCCAGAGCTGAGCAGTGCTCAGGTAAAAACAAAATAAGTATCAGCAGTTAATTAAGTACCTTAAATAAAGAACTACATAGTTAAAATCTGGTGCACAAGACCTACAAATAGCCAGATTCCATAAAAGAAAGTGCTAAGAACTATAGAATGTCTAGTCCAGATTCTCACAAATATTTGTATCCAGTTGTATAAGCGCTGACAGATAATATAAGTTTCCACAGGCTAGAGGTTAACAGTTCTAACTCTGAGAAAATAATGACTACTAAGTGACACCCCCAACCTGAAATTGGAACTGCATGACCCAGGAGAAAAGTGTCCACTATTTATAGGGCTCTTTAGTCTTCTCTGAATTGCAACTAATTGCAATTAGAATTCTCCCACAGAACTATGGGAGCTGGGTTGCACTGGTTTCACAATGGTAGAAAGCTGCCCCCCACCACACACACACACACACACACACACACACACACACACACACACACACACCTCTCTCTCTCTGACTGTACTCCTCTCCCACTTCTTGGTTCCTCTGATCTCCGTCTTCTCTAGTCAATTAAAACCTGACTTTCATATTTCTGTTCTTTCCTTTCTAAGCCCCACAGTGCTCACTCCATCCCATACCGAAACACACTGGGTTCATTTGCCTCCCTCATGGGGTCCGACAGGAAAGTCATCTTAACTCTGATTCTCCTCATAACCACCTCTCTGCTCAGAGAGAAAGCCTCTCTTACAAGGTCCTTAGAAAATGTCACACACTTTTTATATTGCTACAAAACCATCTATACAAAGACACAGCTATTGAAGTGTCTAGTTTGGTTTGCTCTAAGTCCCCAAAATGAAACAGTGTTCTCTATGCCCACAGGTCATTCTGCACGTGCATGTGTGTGTATTAACTCACCTGCTGTGCATCAGCTTCTGTTTCAAATGTAATAAACCAATTGTCATTATAGGCAAATTCACAGTTTATAAATTTCGGTAAATTATCTCCTTTAAATAGTGCTTCTACTTCCTAGAAACAAAGAGATTAGAAATTAATAATTATGTCACCTTGTTTCCTTACTAAATAAAAGATTATGGATCAATTAATTGTTAGATGGTGAGTCAATGTACTGATGCCAGGTAAACCTGTCTTTGAAATGTTTGAATATTTCAGCACAGACCACAGAACTGAATCCACTGCATGGGAAAATAGGCCCACAACAGCCTTCCCTTCTCCCTTGACACCCTATGCTAGCTAATAATACCTCCAGCAGCCTGATAGCTACAAAGCAGAATGGGTAGGTAGTGTGAGACTTTAAAATAGGTGAATTTTGTTTCTAGTTAAGATGAAACAGATTAACCCTCCCCCTAAAATGGTTAAAAAGCAAAGACAAAATGTACGAGGTAATGGTCTTCAGACAGTGGACAGAGAGTGACAAACATAGTGACACCAAAGGCACCTAGTTCACACCTAGAATGTCAAGATCACAGTGCTGGCAGTTGAATAAAGGTTCAGGTGGGAACTGTAGTTTTCAGGCATCTCCTTAGGCCCAGCATGCAGGAAACACCCCGAAACAGTGAAGGAAACCTCAGAGCACAATAGGACAACTCATAGAGCCTCCTGGCAGGCCAAAGAGGGGTATCCAGTCCATAAGATGTGAGCAGATCTCATGTAGGGGTGGGGCAGGGGAAACAACCACCACCAAGAGCCAAGGTGGCTTTTCCTTGCCTAGCAAAAGCAAAAAAAGGACCACACTGGTCCCACATCACTGAACCATAAGGCAGAACAAAGTTCAACAATGTCACAGGCGTGGCCCAGGGGTGATATAGCAGCTAAGGCTTTGAATTCTCATGCACAAGATTCCGGGGTCAATCCTCAACATCATGTGTGCCAGAGTGCTGCTCTGGTTCTCTCTAACACCCCAAATAAATAAATTAGTAAATGTGATGGGAACATATGATAAAGCACCTCAGTGATATTCTGGTTCTTTCATACATATAAATAGATAAATAAATAAATAATTTAAATGAGAGTATTACAGGGAGGAGTATGAAACCATTCTGCTACTGGGCAGGTGAGATAGCCTAAGGGTTATGTGATGCAAAAAGACTTTCATGTCTGAGGCTCCAAAGTCTCAGACTCAACTCCCTGCCACCACCATAAACCAGAGCTGAGTAATGCTCTAGTTTCTCTGCATCTTTCTTTTTTTTTTAAATATACACATGAAAAAAATATATATAAAACCATTCTGCTCCTAATAATGCAAAATAAAACATTATTTTAGTCCTGAGATCCATTCAAAGTTACCAGGCAAAACAAAGAATAGAATATAGGGCCTATAATAATAATAAAAAAAATCAAACCAATTATAGTCATAGAAACAATACTGATAATAAGCAGGGTCACTGGAACATTTATTTTTAAAAAATATTTTATTTACTTATTTATTAATGAGAAAGAGAGAGAAAGAACCAGACATCACTCTGGTACATGTACTGCCAGGAATTGAACTCAGGACCTCATGCTCAAGAGTCCAATGCTTTATCTATTGCACCACCTCCCAGACCAATGCAACAGTTATTAAACATAAATTCAACTATGCAGAATGTAAAGACTAAGCAAAAGATGGAGTCATGAAATATTTAAAACAAGATTGACCCAAATCCAACTTCTACAGATTAAAATTACACCAAATAAGAATAATAGCTAGTTAAATTGATAATTTAACCAAACAGAAAATTAGCAAGGAAATTAGGAAGGTTTTGAATGAATTAACTGACTGGCTGAACCTGCAGACACACATAGCACCTTCCACCTCAAGGACAACAAAAACTTATTCTTCTCCAGTGACATCAAACAACCTCAATGACAGATTACATGCAGGGACACAAAATGAGTCACAACTGAATTTAAGAAGACTGAAGTTCTATCAAACATCTCTTTCTGGGAGTCGGGCATAGTGCAGTGGGTTAAGGGCACGTGGCGCAAAGCGCAAGGCCTGGCATAAGGATCCCGGTTCAAGTTCCCTGGCTCCCTACCTGCAGGGGAGTCGCTTCACAGGTGGTGAAGCAGGTCTGCAGGTATCTATCTCTCTCTCCCCCTCCTCTCTCCATTTCTCTTTGTCCTATCCAACAATGATGACAGCAATAACAACAAGTACAACAACAACAATAAAAAAAGGGCAACAAAAGGGAAAATAAATAAAAACATCTTTTCCTGATTAGTGATATTAAAATTAGAAACCAGTAGCCAATAGAAAGCTGGGGAGGGATCAAAACATGGAGCAAACTGGACAATCGAGAGAAATGGACAACCAAAAACAAATCAAATAGTTATACTTAGTAAGTCAAAGAGAGAGACACGCAAAAATACTAATTTAACCCAAAAGAGGGGAAAGAAAACTGGATGAAAGAGGTAGACCAGAGCTAGACTTCAGTGGAGGAAGCAATCTCATCTGTTCTCAGAAGCTTCTAAGAATAGGCTCTGGTTAGTTGGAGGAAGACAAACCAAAAACAAATCCAAAGTTTGTAAATTCCAACCCATCCACAATATTAGCTACTTACACAGATGGTTTGAAATACACCCCCCCCCCCCCCCCCGTTAAAAGGCAGAGATTTTCAGAATGGATGGGAAAAGCAAGTATGTAAGCTGCTTGCAAGATGCCCACTTTAGTGGTCCAGGAGGTGGCATAGTGAACAAAGCACTGGACTGTAAAGTTCAATCCCCAGCAGCACATGTACCAGAGTGATGTTGGTTTTCATCACCCCCCTCCTCACCTTATTTCTCATGAATAAATAAATTCTTAAAAAAAAAAAAAAAAAAGATGCCCACTTAAAACATAAAGATATTTGGGGGCTGGGCAGTAGTGCTGCAGTTAAGTGCACCTGGCCCAAAGCATACTGACCCTTCACAGGTCTGCAGGTGTCTATCTTTCTTTCCACATCTTCCTTTTCTCTCTCACTTTCTCTGTCCTATCCAACAACGATGACAGCAGTAACAACAACAATAAACAACAAGGGCAACAAAAGGGGAAAAATAGCTTCCAGAAGCAGCAGATTCATAGTGCAGGCACCAAGCCCCAGCAATTAACTCTGGAGGGAGAGGGAGAGGGAGAGGGAGAGGGAGAGGGAGAGGGAGAGGGAGAGGGAGAGGGAGAGGGGGAGGGGGAGAGGGAGAGAGAGAAACACAATCTAAAGATATTTAATGTGGACACACACAGACACACACAATCCAAAGATATTTAACCCAGCCACACCCAAGTTAAGTTCCTGTAACCTGGAGACAGACAGACAGACAGACAGACACACACACACACCTAAAGATATTTAACCTGGCCACACCCAAGTTAAGTTCCTGGCACATGAGCAAGAGTGTTGCTCCTAATCTCTCTTACAAGTGAATGAATGAATAAAATTCATTTTTGATGGGCTAAATGTAAGAAGATAGAAAAAAGGCATAACATGCTAATGTTGATTAAAGAAAGCTAGATTCCCGTATGCCTCTCCCAATCCATATCAAATAATAATGCATCTGCCGATCACAACCTAACCAACACAACGATTGCCATCTCAACATGCTTCACTTCAGACTGTGTCCAGAGACTTCACGTGCGGAATGACAACCCTTCAACTTCATTACTCGGGTGAGACCTTTCCTTTCATAGTATACTCTAATTTCATCTCAGGTGGTTCACTTTCTCACAAAGTCCCAAAACCTAGATATACACCAGTTTCTGTGAGAGAGAGCATATGTTCACACGTATCCATAAACTAATGCAAAATATATACCTGAAAGCAGAAGTACACTAGAGTTTGCAGTGAGTACCCCTCTAACACTTCCTCTCCACTATTCCAAGCTTTGGGCCCATGACTGTTCAACAATTTGTTTGGCTTTGTATGTTAACTCTCTTTTCAGTCACCAGGTTCCAGATGTCATCAGGATGCCGGCCAGGCTTGCCTAGACTGAAGACCCCACCAATGTGTCCTGGAGCTCCGCTTCTCCAGAGACCCACCCTACTAGGGAAAGAGAGAGGCAGACTGGGAGTATGGACCGACCAGTCAACGCCCATGTTCAGCGGGGAAGCAATTACAGAAGCCAGACCTTCTACCTTCTGCAACCCACAATGACCCTGGGTCCATGCTCCCTGAGGGATAGAGAATGGGAAAGCTATCAAGGGAGGGGGTGGGAAATGGAGATTGGGTGGTGGGAATTGTGCGGAATTGTACCCATCCTACCCTATGGTTTTGTTAATTAATCCTTTCTTAAATAAAAAATAATAAAAAAAAGAAAGCTAGGTAGATATTAATACTAAAGTAGATTCCAGAACAAAAACGTTCTCAAGGGAAAAATAGGGTCATTGCATGTAAAAATATTAACTAGTTACCACTCCAAAAGTACTGAAGGAATTAATCAACCAAATAAAGTGCAGTGTGATTTATAATTTTTTTTTTTTCCTAGCACAGGGTAGTGGTTAAACTGTAACTATCAGACTGTAAATCCTGGGGAAGTAGTACATATTTTCCTTTAAAAGATACTCTCCAGAAAACACAAAAGTAAACAAAACAAGTAAATAAAAACAAACAAACAGAAACATGTAAGTGCCCTTTGCAGGAGACTTACTTCTATGGGGGTGGATTCAGATATTTCACGCAGTATCACTATGCAGCGGTTTTGATTTGGCCTTACTTTTTCTCCCTTCTCATCCACTTGGACTAAAGGTAAAGCTGTAAAGAGAAAAGTGATAGCAAAATACAAATATCAGAACAAATCAATTATATGTTCTACTATATATAATACAGAGGCATTCCAAAGATATGTGCTACACTCTATATTGCAAATTACATTTTCAAATCAAAATTTGAAAATTACACTTTCAAATGAATCCTCTATGCTCTATTTCTCAACGTAAAAAAACAAAACAAAAAAAAACATGAAAATTCAAAAGACAAATGCTCTACTAAACGTGACACCATGACAAAGAGATTCTAAACAGCCTAAATGTAGGCTTTCTCTTTTCCCTTTCCACCAGTGTTTGAAGTAACTTTCTGCTTTTAGGAGAGTTGCTATTTGAATGATAGGATTAGCTTCTGCATTCCCCTGCCTGGCTCTCCCATGATGCCACCACATATAACCTGTCAAAGCAAGGTGTCTGCTGTTGGGAAGGAGCCTCATTCAGACCTCCCCAGTGGAGGTGTCTCTACCTCTCTATCAATTTGGTATCCCATCCATGAAAGAAAGTTGTATATAGATTTTGGCCTTGGACCATCAGGCTCACAATTAGGGATTAGAGCTGTCTACCAGCAAGAAGTCACTGCAGGTTCTGCAGTACATGAAAAGAAAATCATATGGAAAAGGTCATGCTAATAAACGAGACAGCTTACAGGACACCTCTCCAGTGAAAACCTGGAACACACTACCAACATTTCTAAATGGAGAGGTACTCTGATATCATGACATGAAAACTCAATATCGCTAATAGGTAAATTCTTCCCCCAAACTGATTGGTAGATGCAATGCCAATAAAAATAACATCAGGTATTTGTGAAAAACAAATTTTGACTAAAATTCACACTGAAATGCAAAATATTTAGAAAAGTCAAAACAAAATCGGAGCTCCAGCACAAGTTATGACTTATAAAGTTCAAGTAACCAGACACTGCAGTGCTGGTGTCAGAACAGACATGTAACCCAGAGATCCAGTGGGAACACTGTGACAACAGTGAAAAGTCAAGCTGTGGAAAAGGAGTTTTCAGAAACAGTGCTAAGACACTGTACCCACAGGTGAAGTAGACCCCTGGGATATACCATGTCAAAAAATGAGCTTAGAATGGATCAAAGAACTAAAAATCAGCTATGAAAACACCTTGAGGGACCTAGGATTAAGCAAAGATTTGCTGAGGTAGGATATCAAAAGTAAGAAATATAGAAGAAAAAAAAAATTCACAACTTGGTTTTCAAAAGACAGTGTCACACTGTCAGGAGTGGGGGGGGGGGGGAAGACACCATAAGAGTGGGACGCTGAATTTGCAAACTATATGTAACAGCTAGCAGGTATCTTAAACCGCATTTGCCTTTGCTCTCAATTCTGACCCGTAGAAAGGCCAGCCTGTGGGGTGGAGATCGAGCACACTAATTGTCAGAACAGACTTCTTGGCACAGGAGGAAAGGAGGCCAGAACACACAGGAGAGGGTGTTCCTCACCTGGCTCCAAAGAAACAGAAATGAAATACACTGCAACTCACCACAAACACAAACAGCAAAACCAAGTAGGGGCAGGGATGGGGATAATCCTGGGAAGAGGACTACTACATACCAGACAGCACTTTGGAAAAGGGAACCTGCCAAACCAGCTCAACAGTGTACTGCCGGCTGACCCAGAGTCCTGGAGGGACTGTCCCCACACCCTTCATACCAATGTTCAGGGTCACCCTGCAAGCCTCAGGAAATGCCCACACTAGGAGGGAGCATGTGCCTAGGTCCCAGCACATTTGGGATTTCTGGGTAAGGTTCTTGTCTTTATGTTGTTTATTATCCACTGGGGCCCTAGGCACACACAATCCCACAACTCCCGACAGAATTACCCTGCCCCAGCCTAAGACAGCAGAACCTTCCCCTTTCTCTATAAAGCCCATGTTTCTCCCAGTCCTGAAATCTAGGGTGAGGCTCACTTTCCTCCATGCTTCTCCCAACCTAATCAACCAGTACCACCTCATCCTGCTTCACTGCGGACTATGTCCAGAGACGTCAGGTGTGGAATGTCGAGTCTTTAGCTTCATTACTCGGGTGAGACCGCTCCTAGCTCACAGGACTCAACTCCATTTCAAGTGGCACATCGCTTAACAAAACCTCAAAACCTAGATATAGACCAGGGCCCATGAGATAGGGCATATGTACATGTTACATGTGTACATAAGTTAGGGGAAAATATATACCTTAAAGAAAAGCACGGGAGTCGGGCTGTAGCGCAGCGGGTTAAGCGCAGGTGGCGCAAAGCACAAGGACCGGCATAAGGATCCTGGTTCGAACCCTGGCTCCCCACCTGCAGGGGAGTCGCTTCACAGGCGGTGAAGCAGGTCTGCAGGTGTCTATCTTTCTCTCCTCCTCTCTGTCTTCCCCTCCTCTCTCCATTTCTCTCTGTCCTATCCAACAACAACAACAATAATAACTACAACAATAAAACAAGAAGGGCAACAAGAGAGAATAAATAAAAATAAAATAAATATTAAAAAAAAAAGAAAAGCACACAGTAATTTGCAGTGAGTCAAGAAATGAAGCAAGAAAGTAGAAAGAACTAAAAAGACACCTTAAGTACCTGATGAAATAGTTTCTACTTAGATGTAAATACCCTCCTCAACTACCTATTACACGTCCCCCAATCACTCCAAAGCTAACTGTGTAAGACAAAGTAAGGACTACAAAAGCTGAATAGGCGCCAAGAGACTGGCAGACTTTAACAACCGATCTAGTCACAGCCAGACCACCCCATCACCTGGGGCCCGATTCAGGGAGCCCTGGGATTCCCACACAGACATGATGGCCTGGACCTCTGGCAGATCCCTTTCGCTGCTGTCACTGGTCACCTCCATCAGGAACAACACAATGGGCCCCCTTTGTGGGCCACTATAGGACCCAATGTGGATCAATAATGGTAGTAGGTTATGTTCCATTCTGCGAAGGGAGGTTGGACAACATACTCTACCTGCTACCCTAGGAAGATGGGTCCGGAAATTAGCGTCGCCTGGAATGTTCCTGGCCGTGACTACAGAACATGAACCCAGACCTACAGGGATGCAGAGGTTACACAGGCTCTTGTGCTAAATATGGGCCCCAGATCAAACCAGTGGGGTTTACAGTTAACAATATTTATATACTCTCCTCCTATTTGGGAGCTACTCTCTTCCCTGATCCAGCTTTCTGGTCCTTTTTCCAGCCATGACATCATCTCTCCAGACAATACCTTGGGTCCACCTGCATGTTAGCTGTCAGGCTCAGGCAAAAACTAGTAAAGTCATGGGCCCTCTGGAATGTACCTAAAACAGACCTGCTAGCTTTTTCCAAAACCCCAATCTTCATCTGCAATATTCATGCCTTTCAGTTCATGATTAATCAACAATTCGTTCTGCATTATATCTTGGCTCTTTTTCAGCCACTAGGTTCCAGATTATACCATGATGCCAACCCGACTTCCTTGGGCAGACGACCCCATCAATGTGTCTTGGAGCCCCACCTCCCCAGATCCCTGCCTCACTAGGGAAAGAGAGACAGGCTGGGAATACGGATAGACCTGCCAATACCCATGTTCAGCGGTGAGGCAGTTACAGAGGCCAGACTTTCCACTTTCTGTGCTCCACAATGATCCTGGGTCCATACTCCCAGAGGGATGAAGAATGAGGAGGCTGTTGAGGGAGGCGACTGAATGTGGAGCTCTAGGGGTACTGGGATGCTCTTTGAGTGATGGAACAGTGCTGTGATGTCTCTTATTCTGTATCATTGTCTGTGGATATGTACCGCTCTTTTTTTATTGTTGTAGTTATTATTTATGTTGTTGTTGTCTTCATTGTTGGATAGGACAGAGAGAAATGGAGAGAGGAAGGGAGACAGAGGGGGTAGAGAAAGACAAGACACCTGCAAACCTGCTTCACCGCTGGTGAAGCGACTCCTCTATGTACCTACCCCTCTTTTCCTATGGTCTTGTCAATGTTTCCATTCTAAAAAAAAAAAAAAAAAAGAAAGAAAGAAAGAAAAGAAGAAAGAAAGAAAAAAAGAGAACAAAGAATTATCCCCCTCTATTTCAATTTTAGACAAACAAGACAATGATACAGAGTAAGAGACATTACAGCACTGTTCTATCATTAAAAGAGCATCCCAATACCATGCATGGTGCTCTAATGTGGTGTCTGGGGCCTGAACCTGAGTCCTTGCACATAGCAAAGTGTGTACTCACTAAACTATCTTCCACGCCCTGCTCCTTTGCTTGACTGCACTGATTCAGTGTACATATAATAGTCCAAGCTTACCAAGTTTACATAGACACTATGTGCAATTGCAATTTAAGAGTATAAATTTCCTTCCTTCCTTCCTTCCTTCACCAGACCACTGCTCAGCTCTGGCTTATGGTACTGCATGAAACTGAACCTGAGCTTAAGCCTCAGGCTTGAGAGTCTCTTTGTATAATCATTATGCTACCTACTACCACCCAGAGTATAAATTCTAGCTAAACAGGGGCTGGGGAGATAGCATAATAGTAATGCAAAAAGATATTCATGCCTGATACTCTAAGCTCCCATATTCAATCCCAAGCACCACCATAAGCCAGAACTGAACAGTCAAAAATGGGGAGTTAGCATAATTAATAATCATGTAAATAAGTCTTTCATGCCTCAGGTTCTGAAGGACTCATAAGTGTTAGGCCCCAATTTGGTTCTTGGTATCACATATGCCAGAGTGATGCTCTGGTTCTCTCACCCAACTCCTTCTCACTAATGTTTTTAAAAATCAGACCCGGGAGTCGGGCTGTAGCGCAGCGGGTTAAGCGCAGGTGGCGCAAAGCACAAGGACCGGCATAAGGATCCCGGTTCGAACCCCGGCTCCCCACCTGCAGGGGAGTCGCTTCACAGGTAGTGAAGCAGGTCTGCAGGTGTCTGTCTTTCTCTCCTCCTCTCTGTCTTCCCCTCCTCTCTCCATTTCTCTCTGTCCTATCCAACAACAACAACAATAATAACTACAACAATAAAGGGCAACAAAAGGGAATAAATAAATAAAATAAATATTTAAAAAAAAAAAAAAAAATCAGACCCAAGGGGGGTCGGGCAGTAGCACAGCAGGTTAAGCGCACGTGGAGCAAAGCACAAGGACTGGTGTAAGGATCCCAGTTCCAGCCCCGGCTCCCCAACTGCAGGGGAGTCGCTTCACAGGTGGTGAAGCAGATCTGTGGGTGTCTATTTTTCTCTTCTCCTCTCTGTCTTCCCTTCCTCTCTCGATTTCTCTCTGTCCTATCCAACAACGAACGACATCAACAACAATAACCACAACAAGGCTACAACAAGGGTAACAAAAGAGGAAAAAAAAAAAAATCAGACCCAGATGACACATCTCAATTTCAACTCTGCCCAAGTCCTCTGTCCTGTCACAGTTCTGTTGAACTCAAGAGCTTCAGTCCCATTCATGTTTTTAAAGGCACACTGTACTTCTTAATCATGAGAATTATTGTCTGATTTATATGCTCCTAAATTTTATGTAAATGGTGTCATCTTGCACACTTATCTTTATAGACAACACTGAGTTTAAAATGTGGTTTAGTTGGGAGTCGGGCAGTAGCTCAGCAGGTTAAGCGCAGGTGGCGCAAAGTGCAAGGACTGGCATAAGGATCTCAGTTTGAGCCCCCGGCTCCCCACCTGTAGGGGAGTTACTTCACAAGCAGTGAAGCAGGTCTGCAGGTGTCTATCTTTCTCTCCACCCTGTCTCTCCCCCCCATTTCTCTCTGTCCTATCCAACAACAATAACACCAGTAACAACACCAATAATAACAACAATGGCAACAAAAGTGAATAAATATTAAAAAAAAATTTTTTTAATGTATTTTTGTTGGCAAATGTCAGCCTGAACAGCTAAAATGTACGGTGTGCCCCATCATGAAGCACTTATTCACACACTGCTAAGTATTTGGGTCTTTTTTCTTCCCCATTAGCAATTTCAATTACATTAAATGTAAAAGCAAGGCATTTGAATGACATGCACCACGATATAAACAGCCTGCAGTTTTTTTTTTTCTGCAGCTGGGGAACTGGAGTGGTCCTAGCATAGATAGGAAATCAGGTTACCCCCACCTTCCAATCCCTGGATCTTCTTCATGAAAACCATAAATAATAAAAGACCTGACACCACCATCCTCAAACAAACAAACCCCAGCAGCTTACAAATATAATTTACAACACTCTAGCTTCTGGGATTTTTCTGTTTTTGCCACCAGGGTTATTGCTGGCGGCTGGGGCTAACACAATGAAATCTACCACTTCTGGTGGCAATTTTTTCCTTTTGTTTCCACTTTTTTTTTTTTAACAGGACAGAGAGAAATCAGAAGTAGATGAGATAGAAGGAGTAAGAGAAG
This sequence comes from Erinaceus europaeus, assembly GCF_950295315.1. NCBI lineage: Eukaryota > Metazoa > Chordata > Mammalia > Eulipotyphla > Erinaceidae > Erinaceus > Erinaceus europaeus. Next base: position 63,983,180 of record NC_080167.1, read on the forward strand.
AGAGACACAATGCAGACCTGCTTTACTGACCGTGAAGCAGGCCCCCTGCACGTGGTGAGAGGGGACTCGAACCCAAGTCCTCGAACTTGATCCTATGTGTGCTTAACCAGGTGCTCCACTGTCCGGCCCTCATTTCTTGGAATATTTAAATGAAAATGAAAAGCTCTCATAAGTACAGTACACATCAGGCTCTGCTGGGAACTGGGGGTGGGTAATTTCAACAGGAGCTCTGCTCACAGAAGCTCCGCATCCTCAACAGACCCACAGTCAACACACTAACATGATAACTGAGCTCTGTTCAGAGGGGCTATGATGTGTGCACACTGATTCTGTCCAAACACTGAGAGAACAGAGAAAACTGAACACTAGTGAATACAGTGCATGGAAGGTAACACTGCAGCTCAAGAAAACCCCAAATACAGAGCTGGTGACAGTCAGATGGAGCTGGGGCAGAAAAAGAGAGTGATAGGTTAGCACAGCAGGTTATGTGCACATGGTGTAAAGCGCAAGGACTGGCATAAGGATCCCGGTTCGAACCCCAGTTCCCCATCTGTAGGGAGGTTGCTTTACAAGCAGTGAAACAGGTCTGCAGGTATCTATCTTTCTCCCCCCCATTCCCTCCTTTCTCAATTTTTCTCTGTCCTATCCAACAACAATAATAGCAATAATAACAACAACAGAAATGGAGGGAGGGAAAGGCCTCCAGGAGCAGTGGATTCGTAGTGCAGGCACCGTGCCCCAGCGATAACCCTGGAGGGGAACGAAAAGAAGAAAGGAAAGGGAGGGAAAGGGGAGGGAGGGAAGGAAGAGAGCAATTCTAAAGCAGGACACATCATCCGCAGAGGAAACCATCCAGTGGGGTGCGCTAGCAGGGATGTCTGAACCTGGGGTCCTCAAGACAAGCAAAGGCTGATGTAAAGTGGCTCTAGATGTCACTGCCTTTATAACTGGATTAATTGGAACCAAATTCAAGTTTTTGCTCTAAATGAACTAAACATGAAGGTATGAACATCAGGATTCAAACTTTATGAATTAAGTTTGTCTCAATAAATTGCAACATTAAACATCTGCATATAACAGAAAAATGCAGGAGTCTAGACTGATGAGTAGAAAACCTCACTAAGTTCTGAGACAGGCACCCATATACTCTTGTTGGAGTACTGAGTCACACCCACAGAAACAGCAAGTCCTCATAACTGCCAGCACACAGCTAAGCCATAGCAGTGCTAGGAAAAGTCAGGCTATGTCAAGAGACAGAGAGAGGGCGAGCACTGAACCAGGCAAGGCGCTGTCCCATCGATGGAAATACACAGGCAGGCTGTTCTTTGTGAAGAAGGGCAAAGCGGTCTGGGGGAGAGATGATCCACTTGCTATTGCAGCCCTCTTATAAAAGGGGAATTTTAGAATTAAAAACATTCACATAAAAGGAAATCCAAGACATGTGCACTTAATTTGAAACTAACCCTGTGAGTTCATGTGGGACAAAAAGGGAGGTAGAGGTGCTGCCATGGGCAGGAGGAGCTGGGGTGCAGTATCCCATTCCTGGGCACTCCACTTTACAGTTCACCCTGCCAATCATGTCTCATAAAGCAGTTCTGACTTTTTAAATACAATAGGCTTCAGAAGCCTGTCTGCAGAGCAAAGTAGGACAGCAGCAAAGAAACTTCTATAGGAGCAGGTAACACTTTTGAAATCCCATGCTCTCACCCCTGCAGGTCTCTGAGATAATGGCTGGATCTTCTCAGAGGCTGACAAATGTCCAAGGAAAAATTCATTCAAGATATCCTTTCAAGGGATGATGCAGTAGCACTGCACCAGAACTTCAACAGGAGGATGAAATCTGGGATTTGGCTTTCGTGGCTACACTAATGAAATGCATTCTACTTTCCCTTAAATACAACTCTAAGCTTTCTTCTGCCAATGTCACATCTCTCCTTAGCCTCTCTACTAGCCTTCATGGCCATCCTACCACCTAGGGTGCAGCCAACGTGGTGGACATCCAAATGTAAAGCCGTAAAGTGAGGACCTGTGTGGCCATTGAGAACCTCAAACCTAGTGGGTATGAAACCGAGAGTCTGCACTGGCCATCCTGAGTGTGGGTACTTACACCTCAGCACCTCCACGATCAGGTCCATGTCGGTACTGAGCTTCTTGATGTGGTCCAGATTAGCCACTGTGGTGATTGGCACATACTGGTCACTGTCCATCTGAGATATGAGATACATGTCACTGGCAAGGTTCTCCCTGCAGAAACAAGACCGGCCCGTTCAATGAGTTCTTGAAGAAAGCAGCATCAGAGGATGAGTGCGGCATGCCATTCTCCAGAGCTAAGCACACGCCCATCTGTCCTCTATCTGACCTCGGGGATTGTTTATAGACATTTGGGGAGGCAGAGAGCAGAAGCACACTGCATACTGTACAATCACAATTAATGAGTAGGTAATCCTTTGGAAGTGAATTCAGAGCTTATCTTTGTTCTAAACATGTTTGAGTAGCTTATATAAAGGCAAACAACAATTCTCTTTGATGAGGAAATCCAGCTGAAGGAAGAAGGAAGTCAGAAACATGTGCCGAGGCCAGGAAAGGTGGGAACCGACACCTGCAGAAAGACCGCAGGTCCAACCCTCACTTCCCAGCACCCCCCCCCCATTTCAACCAGGATAAAAAAGGACAACACGGGGGCTGGGCAGTGGTGCACCCAGTTAAGTGTACACGTTACCCTGTGTGATAGGCTGGAATTGAGGTCCTGCTCCCCACCTATAGGGTAGACACCCTAGGAACTTCACGCAGGTCTGCAAGTGTCTCTCTTTCTCCTTATTCAACCCCTCCCCCAATTTCTCTCTGTCCTATCAAAAACATCATCAGCAACAATAAAAGCCCCAGCAAGAACCCTGGTGGCAATAAAGTAAATTGGTTGATTAAAAAGAACACTTGGATGGCATGATCACAGAGCACAAGGCAACCACAGGCAATGCGATTTAGGAGAGAAATGTTGCCTGTCATGCTGACCCATGTGAACGACGCCCTGACAGAACATCTCAGTGCTGCACACAATCAGGGACTGCTTAAGGAATCGCGGTCTGTGTCAAGCAGGACTATGGTACCAAAGACATAGGGGATCATGAATGGGTTAGACAAGGTTTCTGATCAGCTCCCAGCATTGTTCTGCTAAAGCTTGTCATCGTGCAGCACTGCTGTGCTCTACCTTGTGCAGAAATGAGGTGTTGTGGCACACTTGTCACAGTCCAAGGCAGTCTTCAGACCTCTGTGAAAGCCAATCAAGCCAGAGAAAATCCCAGGAAAAGTGCCACTGCTGACAGCAAGATTCACAAAAATCCATCCATTATCTGCCTTATAAAGGTAAGTCATCTAAGATAGCTAGCTAAAACATGAGTGCTATGACAATCTGCTCCCAAATAGGTCCAGCATGTTTTGAGAAATGGTACCAGAAATCTGCTCTTAAACTTGGGGTGCCAAGTGGGAACAGTGACAGGGAGCATGGAGTTCAGCTCCCCAGGAAACCAAGGTGATGCCTACTCAACCACCCACATGTCCCACAGGCAGACAGATACCAAGAGATGCTCTCACATACACACGCTCCTCACAAGTAAAGCAACACAAAGACGCACAGCACCACCACCCTCACCTAGACAGGCAGAATTCCAATGTCTTTTTAAGCACTTCTCGGGGGTCTTCTGGGTTTTCGGGTTGAGACTCATTCCCTCCTGTGTAAAAGAAATGATCAACTCAAGAACAAAGGTAACATTTTTTCAGTTGATTTAATACAAGTCTAATGTCTTGAATATACATATGAATATTTCTACAAATATTGTAAAGATGTTATTTTATCTGCTAACAAAGGAAATCACATGCAAAATACAAAAAAATCTCCTTCTTCCCCCAAAATAAAACAGCTGTTTTAGAGGCTGTCAAAGTTATAGGTAAGAGAGGTAAAAAGCCACCAAAGGAGGACATCAAAGAGACAATCTGAAGAGGAAACAGAGGTACATAGTACAGCCCAGGCAATCTTCAACAAATCAGGACAGAAAATCTGTCTGTTTCACATAGCAATTTGACAAAAGCTACCTCTCCAGCAGTACGGATGAACTTGGTGAAACTGAAAATTGGTAATGGAAGGCCAGTGGCAACAGCTTTGCACTTTAAGTATAAAGTCTCAAAAATGGAGGTTCATGCAATGGCACACCTGGTAAGTGTGCCATGTGCAAGGACCTGGGTTCAAGCCACTGGTCTCCACCTTCATGGAGGAAGCTTTGTGAACAGTGAAGCAGTGCTGCAGGTACCTCTCTTGCCTCTCTCACACTCTTAACTGCCCCCTCTCCTCTCAATTTCTCTCTATCTATAAAAGAAAGAGAGAAAGGAAGGGCAGGAGTGAGGGAAGGATGGGAGGTAGGGAGGGAAAGAAGAAAAAGAAAATAGTCACTGGGAGTGGTAGAATCTTTGTATAGGAACTGAAAACCAGCCTTTTTGCCCTAATGGGGGAAAAAAAATTCGAGAGGTTGATCCTCAGCATCACACTTGCCAGATGATACTCTGGTTCTCTATCTCATGTTAATTATCAATTTTTTAAAAAATAAATACAAGACTTTTAAAAATGGTGATGGTCCTTGAAACCACAAGCAAACCTCCCCCTTCAAGAAAGGCTGCTCCTCTCCGTGCACTGCATTCATATCTCGTCCCAGCTAGAACCCTGGCCCTGCTGTTGACAATGTCAATTGCTGCAGCCACTATAGGTAACAGTGCAGAGGTCCCTGAACAACTGGAGGGAAGGGGTGTAGTACACATCTCACCGGGAAGGATACCTGTTTGCTGATACCTGGTTCCACCCAGGTTCTATCTAGCCTGACCCTCACCACTGGGATGTTTCTCCCTTTCTGTTTCTCTCTATCTGAAAAACTTGTCCTGGATTGGTAATGCCCCAATGACAATAACAGAAAAATGCAAACAACCATGGTGCAGGAGGTGGGACAATGGAAAAAGCACTAGACTTGCCAAGCACTGAATCCTGAACTTAGATTCCCAGTATCACATTTATCAGAGTGATAAAATCACCTCCAAACTTCCCATAACCCCAACCCCTCCACTCAGTGGATGTTGTGACTGCAGGACGTAGAGGGTTGTGTGCCTACTTGCCTGATGTGGGCCCATGCAGTCTGGGATGCTGGGGACCAAGCTATCTGCCTCCTCTCTAAACTCCCCCACCCCCGAAAAAAATCTCTTGGTTCTATCAAATAAAATAGAAGGGAGAAGGGGGGATATTGGCCGGGAGCTGTGGATTGATAGTGCTGACACTGAGTCACAGCGATAACCCTGGCGACATTCCAATGCTGGGCATATGTTTAGATAAGATGAAAGCAGAGATACCTGGGATCTCAGGACCACTACAGCACTGCTTACAGTGGCCAAGACACAGAAACAACTTAAGAGCCTGTCGATGGATAAAGAAAATGGCATAAACTGGATGGTTATTTGCCAAACAAAGAAGGAAGGGAGTCTTGCCATTGCAGCCACATGCATGAGCCTGGAGAGTTAGTGAAATACAAGTTACCTCAGAGACCACACGTTCTCACTTACATGTGGAATCTGAAGTAGCCAGCTGCACAGGGCCCAGGGGGGAGTGGGTACAGACTGCTGTCTTACACTGGAGTACATCTGGGAGGGGGTGTACAGCATAGGGACTGAGGGACAGTATTAGGCATGTCAACATATCAACATATCTGCTGAAGTAATGCAGATGAAGAGACAGCAGAGCATTTTCTTTCAGACTGACAAACATCGAGCAATCTAGAGTCCTATACAGAGCAAAACTGAGTGTGAAATAAAGCTGTTCTCAGACACAGGAGAGCTGACAGCACAGCAGGAAGAGGTGGAGACTACAAAAAGAAATATGAGGAGTGACCGCACGGGGATGAAGAGCACTGAGGGGAGAGTCACACAGACAAGGGAGTTTAACAGTCTCCAATAAAAGTAGAGAAGGCTGCTTGTTGAGACTAGAACAAAAAGCCAAACACACACTACGCCCTGCACTCGTGGAGCACAGTAAACAAAGATACCTGAGGCACCCCCAACAACCAGAGAACACACACAGGACGGAGTGGTGCCGGGTTATGACCAGCATGTAAAATAAGCACCCTGGGCACTCACGGACACAATTCTACAATCAAATAAATAAATAAATGAAGAGACAAACCCAGATGTGAAAATGCCGAAGGTCTGGCAGAGGTGAGGGCTCTTGGGAACCTTATGGAAGACAATTGGTTGGGACACCTGATTAGCAAGTGCTGTCAAAGACCAGGTCCACATTCAACGACAGGAAACACAGTCACGTTCTAAGTGAAAACAGCACCTGAATTCTGTGGTCTTCCTGCTCCCAGCAGTATGTCAGTGTCCAGATGAGAAATGCCTTAAATCCTCATGATAGAGCATTGTAGACAGCAACTGACCACAACTTCCCAAAAGTACATGCAAAAGTCTGAAAACCCGTCAACACCAGCCCAATACCGGTGATGTTCGGTGGTGATCAGGCCAGTACAAATGTCAGCTCTGGAGCCAAGACACAGGATGCCTGGTCTGTGGGAACAACTATCTTCCATCTTTCCGCCTAAATCAAGCAGCAAGATGACGGGACCATGCCCACCAGTACCTTTTTCTATAAATACCTCTAAACACAGCATGCAAGACAGCAATCCCAAGACTTCAAAAGTTTCTTTAGTGAGACTCAACAAACTTAGCTAAATCTAAAATGACTGTGTGTTGCTAAAGAAAAAGACACAGGCAGGCTAGAGGTCAAAGGATAGAAGATCGGCCATATTAACACTGGTCGAGAGCTGAAGAGATCTGATTAATATCCCACAAAGGAAATTACCCAGGAAAGGTCATTTCATAGTGAGAGGCCACAACCCTTGTCAGCTCCAAAATGTGTGACACAAAACAGGATAAAGACAAACCCAAAAGCTGGTCAGGTCAACTTCCATCACAGACTCTAGAAAAAGGACAAATTAAATCCAAGTTATCCAGAAGAAAATACTCTTTAAAATTCAGGAGAAAAACCAACACAGAAGGAGAAAAGCACTTGCGGAAATCCAGTGACACCAATGACAGTGTTTGTTTGACATCAAAGTTCAGGCCCCTGCTCCTCATCCCTTAAGTCCCCCCCCCCAATTCCAAATGTCCACCGTGGAGGGAAAAGCGTAGATGACCAAAGACAAGGGCTGTGAGAGTTAAAGAGAGGAGGTGCAAGGCAGGGGAGAGACAGTGTGATGGTTTTTCAAAAAAAAAATTTTCATGCCTGGGGCACCAAAAGTTCCAGAACTACCATAATCCACACCTTAGCAGTGCCCTTGAAAATAAAAAAAAAAAAAAAAAAAAAAAACTGGGGTGGGAGTGCTGGAGAGACAGCATAATGATTCTGCAAAAAAGACTCTCCTGTCTGAGGCTCCAAGGTTCCAGGTACAATCTCCAGCACCCAGAATCACCATCAGCCAGAGCTGTGCAGTGCTCTGGTAAACCAAAACAAACCAAATCTAAACAAACAACACACATAAGAGGAGGTGCTTGGATGTTGATAGGCAGGAGGCACCCAGCCACTCCACGCTCTGTAGCCAATGCCCCAAGCTGACACCTGCAGGATAACATCACCTTCCTGCCTGTGTACTATTTGGTTTCCTTCCTCTAGCCAGCCACTCTTTTTTTTTTTTTTTTTTAATATTTATTTCCTTTTGTTGCCCTTGTTGTTTTATTGTTGTAGTTACTGATGTCATCGTTGTTGGATAGGACAGAGAGAAATGGAGAAAGAAGGGGAAAACAGAGAGGGGGAAAGACAGACACCTGCTTCACCACTTGTGAAGCGATTCCCCTGCAGGTGGGGAGCCGGGGCTCGAACTGGGATCCTTACGCCGGTCCTTGCACTTTGCATGACATGCGCTTAACCCGCTGCGCTACCGCCCGACTCCCTAGCCAGCCACTCTTTATACATCAAAATCTATCTTCCCCACACCCTTGTGTCCCCAGAGTTCACTGCCTCAGCACAGGAAATGGAGTTCTATGTCCACAGTGCTCACTGCCTCCTCACTCAGAATGGAGTTCTCCAATGCGACCCTCCAAGCTTCGGTCAGCCTCTTCTCCACACAACCCTTCAGTCCACCTCTCAACCCCAGTCACCTGCTATCAGTGCCACCACCCGTCTCGTCTTCTGGAGTTAACTGGCACTGCACCACAGTGGGTCTTTGGCTTCTCAATAAATGGGACTCCCCTCAGGAACTGCCCAAACCATAAATTCCCTGTGAACCTTTCCCAAGGCAAACTCATTTATATCCACAGAGTGAGAATCCACGCACAGAAAGCAATCAAAGCACACTGTTTAGCAAGAGACAGATAAACTGAAATGTTAAAATCAACAGGAAACCTAACCCTCTGCATGAAAAGGAGCAACGAAACAGCTGTACCTGTCTCGCAGTTCTCAGGCGGAGAGTCATACTCAGAGTGTTCCGGGGCCAAAGTGCTCATGCCTGTCTGGTCCAACTCCTGCAAATCTGATGACAGGGCTGCATTCTCACGGCTTCTGTCCCCCTCGGCATCTGCGTCCACCCCTACAATGAGCAAGGTAACCCCAAACAGGGTTAGAAGAACCACAATGCATCCCTAGTCACTCTTAAAGCTGGAGTGTTAGCAAACCAACTGAGAGCACAGTTGTCCCTGTGGGTGCAAGTGTCACTCACCATCCTGGCCCAGGCGCGTGCTCCGGCCGGCCAGGTCCTCCCAGGATGCGCTCACGCCGCCATCCGCGGCACTACCAACATCCAGGTGGGACATGTGAGTCCCCCATACTTTCGCATTAGGGTTTAACTCTGAAACCTTGCCTGTTGGGACCTAGGGAAAAAATACATATTAAACATCTGTAAAGAAACTGCGATGAAATACAATTTTACTTATTTAGTAAAAATGCATTAAAAGAAAGAGAATTAGGGTAAACGACCACCTATTTGCACATCCTTTTGGATGCAGCTGGATTCACATACAAAGGAAGCTGACACTCTCCTCTCCTCTCGATCTTTCTTTTCCCTATCTCTCTTCCCTATCTTTCTTCTCTCTTCTGTTCTCTTGATCTCACTCTCTTTTTCCTCTTCTCTCTCTCCCCTGCTTTCTCTTTTCCCTATCTCTCTTCTCTCTATTAAAAAAAATGATAATAATAAAAGAAAGTTGACACAAATCAGTATGTTCAGAACACCAGTAAATTTTCCACTAGATTCTCTACGATGAGCAAGGCCCTTGGGGGGTAAATGGTGAGCCCATACCTTTGCAGTCCCAGACTACCTAGAATACACTGCATGGACAGGCTGATAAGGAGAGAATGGAGCTGGCACAATCTGAACACTTCAGGGGCTCAGAGAAGTGGAGGACGCAGAAAATGGAAGTTCCTCAGGACAAGCTTCTGAGTTCTCTGGGCCTGCTCTTCTCTAGTTCCTTCTCTAGTTCTAGTCTCCTGCAGCTCCCTCCCACTGTCCTCTGCTCCACAAGCCCCTCCCCTTGCTCACACTTCCTTCTCATTGCTGAGGTCTCTTTTCTAACCCTGATTACAAACTGGACTGGTTCTAGGTCGCCAGGAGAATCAGTGTCCCGGGACTAGCAACTGGCTCCAGGCCTCCAGGAGAACCAAAGTCTCGGCACTGGCTTTTGCCAGTGCGCCCCAAATGTGGCTCCAGGTCTGCAATGGCAAACCTAGTCCAGTGATCTGTTATTTCCCAGGCACCGTAGAGGGGACAAGCTTGGAGGGGGGGTGTTGAGCGTCCTAGTTCCAGCTGTCGTCCACCGGTGCCTGACATGCAGGCACTGGAGCTGGGAGCAGACTCTTGTCACATCCCAGCAGAGCAGGCTCCATTCAAATGCATGTTTCCAAGAACAGGCATGAACATCTGAGCCTCATCGCTCTCTGTACTATTACCAATCATTTTTCTTGCCTAATGTAACCAAAAGTCACTAAACTTTCTTTTTTTTTATATATTTATTTTATTTATTTATTCCCTTTTGTTGCCCTTGTTGTTTTGTTGTAGTTATTATTGTTGTTGTCGTTGTTGGATAGGACAGAGAGAAATGGAGAGAGGAGGGGAAGACAGAGAGGAGGAGAGAAAGATAGACACCTGCAGACCTGCTTCAACGCCTGTGAAGCGACTCCCCTGCAGGTGGGGAGCCGGGGTTCGAACCGGGATCCTTATGCCGGTGCTTGTGCTTTGTGCCACCTGCGCTTAACCCGCTGCGCTACAGCCCGACTCCCGTCACTAAACTTTCGGGAGAGCAAACAGACTGTTATCACAAGGATGCCCTCAGTTATATCCAACAGTGCTGCTCTGAGAACTAGATTAACTTCCAGCTCGTGGTGTGTTTGCGTATCACAAGCTTCTAGAATGAAACTAAAAAGAATTCACTGCAAATTCTCTTTCAAGAGTTCTTCCCAAGTGTGCAAGCAGGTCTGAGATCAGGGGTCTGAATGGAAGGACAGAGAAGCAAGACTTCAGAGCCACTGCAACAAGGCACTTGCCTGAGTGAGCTACACATGACAGAGGGAACAGCACAGGTTCCAACTCACCTCAACTCTGCAAGACTGACCTTCAAGAACAGCTATCAGCATTCAGTGGGCCAAATGCTTGTTTTGCCCCCAGAAGGGCACAGACAGAAGGCCTTCCAAGCCATCAGGCAATGCTCATCAGCAAATGTCCTGGCCACACTGTGCCTTGGGCAGTTCAGGGCTGTTACAAGAGGTGGACATGGAGTCTCAGATGCCCAGCACATGAACTGGACTCCTATTCTCCAATGTGGAGACAGGTATGTGAATGTGGCAGCCTATCACCATCTAGTATAAACCTGGCATAAGCCTGGATGCTGCTGTGAAGAAACCTTCGTTAAATTCAAATGAAAAACACAACAGCCCAGGAGGTGGTGCTCTAGTTAAGAACTGGATTCTCTTTGGTCAAGAATTTGTTTGGCTTTGTATGTTAACTCTCTTTTCAGCCACCAGGTTCCAGATGCTAGCATGATGTCGACCAGACTTCCCTGGACAGACAACCCCACCAATGTGTCCTGGAGCTCCGCTTCCCCAGAGCCCTTCCCCACTAGGGAAAGAGAGAGGCTAGGAGTATGGATCGACCTGTCAACGCCCATGTTCAGCGGAGAAGCAATTACAGAAGCCAGACCTTCCACCTTCTGCACCCACAATGACCTTGGGTCCACACTCCCAGAGGGATAGAGAATAGGAAAGCTATCAGGGGAGGGGACGGGATACAGAGTTCTGGTGGTGGGAACTATGCAAAGTTGTACCCCTCTTATCCTATGGTTTTGTCAGTTTCCTTTTTATAAATAAGAAATTTAAAAAAGAACTGGATTCTCAAGCACTACATCCTGAGTTTGGATCCTCACTCAGCATCACATGTACCCAGAGTGATGCTCTGGTTCATTCTCTCTCATTAATAGGTAAACTGAAAATTTTAAATGTAGATAAATAAAAAGCAAGCAGAATAGAAGACTAGCATCTAGGGAAGGGTAGTAAGAATGGATAAAACATACTTACTAACTGTCCGCCTCTACTCTGCCATGTCCAAAGGATGGCATCTTCAGTCATCAGGGGCAGATAAAGAGGGTTTTCTGTCCAGAAGGAAGTGGACACCCAGCCCTGCAGATCACCCTGTGGGACCTTACCACAAGTGCACTCACTTCCTGCTGGGTCTTCCCCAATGACATTCGTCCAGGGACAGCCCACCTGATATCCACAACCAGCAGCCATTCTTTCAGAAAACGTCTGACTAGCCAAGCAGCCCACTGCGCAGTGGGAAAGTTCATCCAAGGGCTGGGAAGAGAGTTGTTCTGGGAGGCATCCTAAGCACCTTTCTGAAAGACTTTCAGATAAGCTGAGGGCCCCTTCTGGGAGTGGTACAGCCCTCCCAACAGGTCCTGGGCTGACGGGCAGTCCCTGTGGCACAGGGCAAAGCACTGCACGCCTGTCCTCTGGGACAGAGCCATCACCAGGCAAGAAGGAACACCCACTGGCAGTCCTGCTTAGCTCCATTTCCCCAAAAATCACCTTTGAACTTTCCATAACCCCCACCCCTAGGCTCAAAGTGGGTGCTGCTACTGCAGGATGGAGAGGGTGTGCGTGTCCACTCGCCTCATGTGGGCCCATGTAGTCCGGAGTGCGGGGGCCCACGCCGACAGTCTCCAAGCAGAGTCTCTCTCCCTGGCTGGTCAGCACCGGCACACTCACCCCTAGCACATCATCACCAAAGGCAGCAGAAACTTCTTCAGCCAGTTTGGAGGAAACCTGTTTCCCGCTTGGATTTTCCCCGTTGCTACTACAGTCACTTGCCCCTCCTTCTGCTTCTTGTGCCTCTGAAATCAAACTGCTGCTGGCAGGTGCCAGACTCAGATGCCCATGTCTGCAGTCACCCGCTCTATGGGTCTCATCATTTTGCTCTATATCGTCTGTTTCAAAATCAGGGGATCGGGTTGTACTAGAACTAGCAGGAGCCAGTTGTTCCTGTCGGGACACCACCCTACATTTTAATGTGTCTGCTTCCCAGTCCAAGCCTGTCTGAAAGTTTGATGAGGCATGTTCGGGGTTGTGCCCAACAGTGTCTCTGTGACCCTGCGGCTTGTGCTCAGCATTCTCTAATCTCTGAGGGCCGCTCCCTGACCCTGTGACACACGTTTCATTTCCTGTCTTGGGACTTGGGTCTGTTTCACTTTCTTCTTCCGTGCAGGTGAAAAGAACTGTGGAGAAGTTACTCTTCAGACATCTGCAGTCATTAAGAGACTTGCCACCTGGGGGCACTTCCTGCAAACGTCTTCGTTCTACTTCTGCCTCTCGAACATCCTGTGTGACATCACAGAGGTGTGCCTGGGTCTTGCGTGACCCAGCATCTGCCCAAAGAGCCATCTGACAGGAAGAGTTCCATTGAAAAGGCCTCTTACTATCAGCCCTGCCTACAAACATATTCACTGTCTCCTCCTGGTAAGATGAACTACCTTTGGGTTGCAAAGTGTATCTTCCATTGTTTACAAGGTGGGGGCATGTAGTACCCAGGCTGCATCCATGCAGCTGATCCTTTACCACTGTTGGGCCCGGGAACGGCTGAGGAGTGAGGGCATCAGTAAGTCTGTTAGGAGGATTGACAGCAGGCAGACACTTCCTTTGGAAGCTCACTGGGTCTCTACATCTTTCTGAACTCAAGTGGATGCTCTCCAGACTCAGGGGAAGGGGATCACCGTGTGTGCTGCTGGAATCTAAGTGGACCTGGCCTGGGACCTGCAGTGGTGTGGTGGAGCCGTTTCCTCCTCTCCCCTCTGGGCTCACATGCTCATCCATACTGACTGGCAAAGCCCCAGACTCACCACTTCTCCCCACACCTGGGATGCTGTTTGTTAAGTAAGCACACGGCTTGCCCATGGGACCAGCTTGTCTGGAAGGCTCCCTTTCCTTAGGAAGGGCATTCACATACTTTGGTGAGTCACTGCTTGTGTGAATATTTGATTCTGGGAGCAAGTCAGCATTGCACAATACACGGCGTTCAGGGGAGTCTTTGGGGAACCTGGTGTGTGCACCTGCCTGAAGGGTCTCAGACTGCATGCCACCCGTGTTTGCTTGGCAGGGTGGGTCACAGGCAGTCAGAAGTTCAGAACTGGACTCAGCTTCCTCACTGAAAACTTCCTTCTTCTCACCGGGACCCAAAGTGCCTTGTGGGGGCAGCCCTTGGTGTGACGCCTCTAACTCCCCTGGCCCAGGAGCAGGGTTATCTGGTGACCAGGTGCCCCCAACAGCTGAACGACACTCTGGCACGGCAGCTGTTTCCCACACACACACACATGGCGCGTCCCCAGCAGCCAGGCAGTCATCATCCACAACACAGATACTATAGAACTCGCGCTCTGGGGAGGCCCTGGCAGGTTTGTGATCAGCCCAAGCAGGCATTTCATCCTTCATCTCCCTGGCAGATATGCCCAAAGCTCTCTTGTAGTTTTTACTCCTGACCAGAGCCTCTGCTGTGGTTCTTCCCTCCGCTCTTGAGTTTTTCCAGATGGAACTATGCAGCTGGCTCTTCACACAGGACCCCTCCTGCAGGCCCTGTCCAGAAGGCAGCAGGCCAGGACACCCGTCATCTCCAGAGAAAGCCTGTTCACTGCCAGGGTCCACACACGGAGACACACAGACAGGGTCACCGTCCTGTTCCTGAGCGCCCTCACTGTCATGCCATCCGGAGGAGGAAATCCAATTCCACAAGTGCTGGGTGCCAAGGTCCTCCCTGAGCCTGGGGAGCACAGACACCCTGGGCCCAGGCTGCTGGTCCACAGCTACCCCACCACCAGCTCCATGTCTCTCACTGAGAAGCACCTCACTGTCAAGGGCATCAAATAATGAAAAAAAAGTGCTACTTAGCCTCTTCTTGGGTGCATTCTCCTCCACAGATTTGCGTAACAGGCCAGTCTTCTCCTCGTCAGCGTTACTACTCAGTTCTTTACTGAAGCAACAACCCATGCTAGCGAGTCCAGAACTCACATAACAATGCTGGTCGTTTCAGTCTGCACAAGTGCACCTCACACTAACTCCCCAGGGCTCCAGTCAAGTAGCAGGCACACAGACACCAAAAATAGCCCTTAAACAGCAGTCACATGTCCCTGCCACTCAAATCCAAAGTCCTAACAACAACGGACCCTGTGCGCAGCCATACCCTCCCATGCACTGAGACAAAAGCACACAGAACAGGGCTTTGAAACCACCAGGCTTTCAGATTATCTTTTCTATTCTATAAACACCAACAAGAAAAAATGAAAATTATAATCTGACCAGAAGGCATTTCAGACCTCTGCTCTAATGCTTCAGCACTGTCTGAATCATATTCATGGCACGTTGGAACCAAAGCCAGCAATCATGTTCCCTAGTGAGAAGCCCCAGAAGAAGCTGTTCTTTGGAACTGAGAGTTAGCTCTGGCTCAGTGTAGCTGAGATGACTTGGATATGGAGAGCTGGCTGGATCCTTCAGAGATACGTGCCCAGTACGGATGGTAACTGGCCTGTCCTCCAGGACCTGTTCCCACTTTCCAACAAGTAAGGAAACAGACTAAGATTTTGTAAAGTGTGTTTGTAGAGGGAGGAAAAGGTGAAACAGAAGTGGCCAAAAGTGAGGGTTTTCATTGGGTTTCCCCGTCCCCCATCTCATTGTTCAATTTCCTTCTACTTTAATCAGCTAATTTCTAATTAATAAAAAGGAAAGAGATTCAATCCCCAGCACAACCATAAACTAGGCCTGAGTAGTGCTCTGGCCGAAAGAGGAGGGGCAGAGGAAGAGAGAAGAAAGGAAGGCAGAGGGGAGGGAGCGGGATGGGGAAGAACAGGCAGGCAGGCTCACATGGATAGTGTGTATGTTTTGTTATGCACCCAACACAGGCTTAAGACCAGCCCCAACAGCACTAAGGGAAGCTCAGAGCTCCAGTGTTTTTCTCTGTGTCTCTGCCTTTCTGTCTGAAAAAAAGTCAGCCTGGCGTGGGGGCTGGGAAGACAGCTATACAAAAATACTTTCCTGAGTGTAGGGCGGTAGTGCAGTGGGTTAAGCGCACATGGTGCAAAGTGCAAGGACTGACCTAAGGATCCTGATTCTAGACTCTGGCTC
Source organism: Erinaceus europaeus (assembly GCF_950295315.1). Classification (NCBI taxonomy): domain Eukaryota; kingdom Metazoa; phylum Chordata; class Mammalia; order Eulipotyphla; family Erinaceidae; genus Erinaceus; species Erinaceus europaeus. Next base: position 63,998,847 of record NC_080167.1, read on the forward strand.
CCTACCTGCAGTGGGTAGGTGGGAGGGGGATCGCTTCATAAGTGGTAAAGCAGGTCTGCAGGTGTCTATCTTTCTCTCCCCGTCTCCCCTCCTCTTTAGATTTCTCTGTGTCCTATCCAACAACATCAGTAGCAACAATAACAAGGGCAACAAAATGGGGGAAAATGGCCTCTTAGGAGCAGTGGATTTGTAGTGCAGACACCGAGCCCGCCATAACCCTGGAGGCAAAAAAAAAAAAAAAAAAAAAGACTTTCCTGCCTCAGGCTCCAAAGTCCCAGGTTCAATCCCCAGCACCACCAAAAGCCAGAGCTGAGCACTGCTCTGGTGCCCATGTCTGTCGTTAACATAAAACATTAAAACAAAGAAAAGGGTGGGAAAGATAATGATTATACAAAAAGACTCATGCCTGAGGCTCCAAAGTCTCAGGCTCAACCCCCTACATCACTGAGCAGTGCTCTGGTAAAATAAAAAGAAAGTCTGGATCAGTGAAGTCCCAGTGACAGCCAAGAGAAAATAAATAAATTAGAAGAAACAGCAAGAAAACAAGAGAAAGAAAACGCAGCCCCCTCCCTCCCCCCGTGTGGTGTCAGGAGCCCTCACCCACTGCATGGTGCCTGCTGCCTCAACACCAGGAATGCTCTATCCAAATGCAAATATTAGTTCCTGAGTATGGTTCTGATAGGATAGCTAAAAAAACAAACAGTATTTCCAGCTAAGTCCTCTGGGGAATATATTCTTCTGTCTAATTCTGGTTAGGACCCTGCTAATATTTAAAAAAAAAAAAAAAAACTAACACTGGGATTAGAGAGAGCTTGCTGAGTAGGTCTTATACCTAACCCTGCATGGCCCGGATGTCGTTCCCCATCCCGTGGCGTCACACGGGAAGTGCTATGGCACTGGGGGACACTGTACTCAGAAAGTCCCCCCTTTCTGCCTTCCGTCTAAATGAGTAAGCAGAACAGTGAAATCATGTGTGTACAAGGTCATGGCTCCACACACAAAACAAAAACCCACCAGGATCAAGCCTAGCCCCCAACACACCAAAGGATTGAAGGAAACTTCAGTGTGTGTCCCCATTCACTCACTGTCACACTTAAAAAAAACTCACAGTAGTCCTGCATGTCTCCCTCCCTCCCCCACTTTGTCCCTATTTGTCTCCGTACAAAAATCAAAGAAAGAAAAGGTGAAAGAAAGAAAAAATGGCTACTGGTAGCAATGGAATCATTATGGAATTATGGAGTCACAAAGCCCCAGAGATAAAGGGGGTGGAGGAACTAAGGATGGTTTAAAAATTGAACATGAGGGAGTCGGGTGGTAGCGCAGTGGGTTAAGTGCACCTGGCACAAAGCACAAGGACCCGGAGTAAGGATCCCGGTTTGAGCCCCTGGCTCCCCACCTGCGGGGGTTGGGGGGTGGGGTGGGGGTGGTGGTGATGTTATTTCACAAGCAGTGAAGCAGGTCTGCGGGTGTCTGTCTTTCCCCTCCTCTCTCCATTACTCTCTGTCCTATCCAACAACAACGACAGCAATAACAACAAGAACAACAATAAACAAGGGCAACAAAAGGGAAAAAATAGCCTCCAGGAGCAGTGGATTTGTATTGCAGGCAAAACCCTGGGGGCAAAAAAAAAAAATGAAGGGACACTTGTGAATACACTGAGCTTCCAATACAGCAGAGGATGGTAGGCGGGGAGGTGTCACCACATTCTATATCATGAGTCCAACAACCGAGGTCAGAGTGTCACCCCCACTCACAGACAGGGGTGATGGAGCCAAGAGGGACTCAACTGTGTGGAAGGCAAAACAGGACCCACTGACAGAGGTGGGCTGTGAGATCTAGCTCAACCCTGCTCCTTCTCACTACATGTGTTAGTCTTGGCAAATGACTTAACCTCTGTTTCAATTTTTTTTCATGTGTAAAATGGGGCCAATGCCAGTACCTATTTTAGAATTATGAAGACAGTGGTTGAGAGGATAAAACAGTAATACTCTTAAGCACGAGGGTTCTCAGTTCGATCCCTGCAGCACGTCTATCACAGTGATGTCTGGCTCTTTATTTCCAGTCTCTCATTAATAGTTAAAATATTTTTTAAATTTTATTAACTTTATTTATATATTTATTGGAGACAGCCAGAACTGAGAAGGGAGAGGAAGGTAGAGAGGGAGAGAGACAGAGAGACACCTGCAGCCCTGCTTCACCACTCACAAAGCTTTCCCTCTGCAGGTGGAGGATGGGGGCTTGAACCTGGGTCCTTGCACATTGTAACACATGCACTCAACCAGGTGCGCCACCACCCAGCCAACAGTTAAAATATTTTAACAGAGTTGTGAAGGTAGCACATACACTATTTTGAGAGCAGCAAGACCACTCGTTAGACAGTGTGCCTGCTTTGCCATGTGCTCAACTAGGCTTCAACTAGACTTTACTGAAAGCTTCAGTGTTTGGGGGTTTTTCCCTTTTGTCACTGCCTTTTTTTAAATACTCATTTAGAGAGAGAGAGAGAGGGCACGTGCCAGCCAGTCAGCCAGCTTTGCAAGCAGTGGAACCCCAGCAAGGTAAAAGTCATTAAGAACAGAACCCCACGCAAGTGGTGAAGCAGGGCTACAGGTGTCTCTGTCTCACTCCCTCTCTATCTCCCCCTTCCCTCTCAGTTTCTGGCTGTCTCTATCCAATAAAGATAATAATAATAATAAGAAGAAGAAGAAGAAGAAGAACAACAACAACAACAACAAAACCACAATACCATTTTGAAAGTTTCATGACCCACCCCTAAATGCTATCGACGCTCTACCTGTATCTAGGTCTGTCTTTCTGACAGACCTCCTCCCTGTCTCCACATGCCATCCATCACTCCTGATGTCATCAGGAGAGCATCCCAACAAGTGTTAGTGTCTTCCCCAGAGGGGCTGTGCCCCTGGCAGGCTGCAAGCTCTCTGGAAGCAGCAGACAATACAAACAGACTGTGAAAGCCCTCCACATCTCCATGCAGGTTCCAGAGCACAGCAGCACCCTGGAAGCCTCCTGCACTGGCCTAGCCACTAAGAAGAGTTGGATTCAAACGGCTCTAAGGGCTAGGCAGAATTTCAATTAAGACTGCAGGGGACTAGAAGGCCCTCTTGTTTCACCACCAACGCTACCACAACAAAAACTACAACACACATGGAAAAGCCACTGTATAAATAAGCTTGAAGCTCAGACAAACTAATATCAAAAGAAAAAAAAAAAAAAACAGGATCCAGGACAGATTTACACAACAAAATGAATGACCACTGGCCAGATTCCCATGGTGACCACAAAGATAGATACGGATGTAATCCTGAGCTCTCAATCCCACAGAAATATCAAGAAAACAACTCAGTCTTCTGAACCAGAAGCTTCTTTACAGAAGCTCTGGAAAGCAAACATGGGCTTACAGGCAGCTAATCCAACGCCCAGCCAAAGTGAGTGGCTTGGGTCTGGGTGGCTAAAGCCTCGCCCCAGCCCTCCTGGACGCCTTTCTTGCAAAGGCATGTACATAGCTGCGGACGCTGCCTGAGGGAGGGCATCGTGCACCAGCCTCACAGACTTCACAACACTGACAGGCTCAGTGTCTGGCCCTGCTCCTAGAAGCTGCCAGGAGGCCGGTGACAGGCCGAAAAGCAGGAGACTAAAGGTGGAGCCCAGAGAAGGAGTGAAGGTCAGGGAAATTTGGGCAATCAAAAGTAGTCACACAAAAGCTTGCAGAAAGTCAGATTTCAACTAACTAGGGAGGTGGAGCAGTAGGCAGAGAACATGTGTGACTTGCATGTGTGAGATGATGGTTCAAACCAGGCACTGCTTATACCAGAGTGGAGCAGTGCAATGGCCTGATCAAGCGCCCCTCTGCCCCCTCTGCCCCCAATATATAAACCAAAGCAAGGAAGTGAGGAAGAGAGAGGGAAGAAAGGAGGGCCAGATCCGGGCAAGGAGTAAGCTCCCGAGTTGCCCTTGGAGCTGAGCCCTGGTTGCCAGCAAGTCGAGCAGGAAGGATAGCTCCATCAGAGGCAGCTCTGCTAGCCTTGGTTAGTGCAACTGTGTGGGTCCAGTTGTGTTCCATCCCATGGCATTCAAGGAAATCTCTGCCAAAACATTAGCTGAGGGAGTCGGGCGGTAGTGCAGCGGGTTAAGCACATGTGGCACAAAGCCCAAGGACAGGCATAAGGATCCCGTTCGAGCCCCCGGCTCCCCACCTGCAGGTGTCTATCTTTCTCTCCCCTTCTCAGTCTTCCCCTCCTCTCCCCAATCCAACAATGACGACATCAGTAACAACAATAATAACTACAACAACAATAAAAAAAAAGGGCAACAAGAGGGAAAATAAGTATAAAAAAATTTTTTTAATTAGCTGAACACACACACATACAAGCTGACCACACACCACAAAAAACAGTTGATATAAAAATAGGATAGAAAAGGCTACAAAGACTAGCAGCAAACACAATATATACAACAGCAAACTCAAAAACATACAATCAAACAGGACAAGTGGCCCATTCAAAAGAATTAACTAAGGGCTGGGTGGTGGCGCAGCTGGTTGAGTGCACGGGCGGGTGGTGGCGCAGCTGGTTGAGTGCACATGTTACAATGTGCAAGGACTCAGGTTCGAGCCCCCAGTCCCCTCCTGCAGGGGTAAAGCTTCACAAGTGGTGAAGCAGTGCTGCAGGTGTCTCTCTATCACTCTCTCTCTCTCCCTTCCCTCTTGATTTCTGACAGTCTCTGTCCAATAAACAAAGTTAATTTAAAAACTAATAAAAAAATAAAAAAGAATTAACTACCAATGATAAAGTTTGGATGTGGGACTTACTAGAGAAAAGACTCTGAAACCATCATTTAAAATATGTACCAAAGGCGTGTTGGGCAGTAGCGCACTGGGCTAAGTGCACATGGCACAAAGCACAAGTACTGACCTAAGGATCCCGTTTTAAGGCAGTGAAGCGGGTCTGCAGGTGTCTATCTTTCTCCCCTTCTCTTCTTCCCCTCCTCTCTCAACTTCTGTCCTATCCAACAACAGCAGTAGCAACGGGAGGAAAAAGAAAAAGGCACCAGGAGCAATGGATTTGTGGTGCAGGCACTCAGCCTCAGATATAACCCTGGAGGCAAAAATACATGTGCACGTGTGTACACACACACACACACACACAAAGAGTTAAGACATGGACAAGCAAAATAATGTGAATACAGATGACAAAAAAAGATAGAAGTCACACAAAAGCACCCTGCACCCTGGAGGTGAAAATATAATAACCCGGCAGTGAAGCCCCTGGTAGAGCACACGTTATCATGCAAGAGGACCCCGGTCCCAACCTGCAGGATGAAAACTTCTCAACTAGTGGAACAATGCTGCAGGTGTCTTTCTTATTTCCCCTCTGTTATGTTCTCTCTTATTTCTCTGTCTCTAGAAGGAAGAAAGGGCCACTGGGAGTGATGGAGAAAGACTCAAAGTGGTGAAGCAGAGCTGCATGTGCTTTTCTCCCACTATCTCCCCCTCTCAATTTCTTTCTCTCTCTCCCCAATAAATAAAATTAAGTATTTTAATTTTTTATTGTTAACAACAAGTGAAGGGAGGGCTGTGCTGTGGCATACCTACCTGGTTGAGCATTATCATGCCCAAGGAACTGGGTTCCCCTCACCTATAGGGGAAAGCTTCGTGAGAGGTAAAACAATGCTGCAGGTGTCTCTCTACCCATCTCTTTCCCTCTGTCTATGCCCAATAAACAAATAATTATAAAAAACTTTGCTAGAAAAAAAAAACCTGAAAGGAGCCTGCAGTGCTAGGGACATCATCCTGTGGGCCAACACTCCAACAAGAGTCACCAGAAAAACAAATGAGAGCAGGAAATTCTGACAAAAACATCCCAAGAAACACGAGTTTACAAATCTGAGAGCTTAACCAAGTCAAAGAATGACAAAACCAGAGAATCCCATGGAGACACAGCACAGACTTTGGACTCTCAAGCATGAGGTCCCGAGTTTGATCCCCAGCATCACATGTGCCAGAGTGATGTCTGGTTCTTTCTCTCTCCTCCTATCTTCCTCCTAAGTAAATAAAACCTTTAAAGAATTACTGTATAAATAAACTGTGTCAGGCTGGTGGTGGCGCAGCTGGCTGAGCGCACATGTTACCATGCGCAAGGACCTGGGTTGGAGGCCCCAGTCACCGCCTGCAGCAAGGAGGAAAGCTTTGCGAGTGGAACAGTCTGTCTGTGTCTCTCTGTCTCCCTATCACCCCCTCCCTCTTGATTTCTGGCTGTCTCTATTCAATACATAAAATAAAATAAAAAAAGGAAGTCAGGCGGTAGGCAGCGGGTTAAGCACACATGGAGCAAAGCGCAAGGACCGGCGTAAGGATCCTGGTTGGAGCCCCCGGCTCCCCACCTACAGGGGAGTCGCTTCACAGGCGGTGAAGCAGGTCTGCAGGTGTCTATCTTTCTCTCCCCCTCTGTCTTCCCCTCCTCTCTCCATTTCTCTCTGTCCTATCCAACAATGACAACATCAATAATAACAATAACTACAACAACAATAAAAAACAAGGGCAACAAAAGGGAAAAAATAAAACAATAAAATACTGTGAGAACTTAAGAAACAGCAAGCGGGGGCCGGGTGGTAGCGTAGCAGGTTAAACAAACATGGTGCAAAGCACAGGGACTGTCTTAAGGATCTCAGTTTGAGCCTCCAGCTCCACACCTGCAGGGAGTTGCTTCACGCGTGGTGAAGCAGGTCTGCAGATGTCTTTCTCTCATTTTCTGTCTTCCCCTCCTTCCTTCATTTCTCTGTCCTATCCTATACAGCAACAATGACAGCAACAACAACAGTAATAATGGCAACAAAGATAAACAACAAGGGCAACACAAGGGGGGGAGAAAGAAAGAAACGAGAGAGGCCGAGTGGTGGTGCATTCCGTTGAGTGCATATTACCATGGGCATGGACTCAGGTTCAAACCCCAGGTCCCCACTTGTGGTGGGGAATTTCACAAGTAGTGAAGCAGTACTGCAGGTGTGTCTCTATCTGCCCTTCCATTTCAGTTTCTCTGTCTCTATCCAGTAAATGAACAAATAATAAACCACTTTTTTTAAAGAAACAAGAAAAAAGGGAAATACAAAGTGAAAATTGGACTGGTAGTGAGTGTATCGCAACAAAGCTAAGAAGTCTGGGGAAGGAGGGTATAGAGGGAGTTGGGGGAGGGTTACCTTCACGTCATGGGACATAATGGTACTATTTAATTAGATAATTGCACACAGGGCCTAATGGACCTAATTTGGGAGTCAGAGTGTTTTTCAGACACCTATCTTAGTGAGTTGAGAAACTGTACTCATGTGCCAACAACTGTATTTTAAACCATTAACACCCCCCCCCCATAAGAAAAGAAAGGAAAAATAAGTAACTGTGCTAAGCTAGCTAGTTAGTGGACTTCCACTTAAGGCAGTTGATACCTTTTGGGTGCAATATGCGATCCTCAGAATAAGCACAAAGATAGATTTGCATTTAGACAGAAAGGACGAGTGCTGACCAGAGTCTCCATCATGCCACAGTAATGATGCTGAAATTTCTTTTAGACTTAGGGATACCCTGGAAAGAAGTACCAATGTGCTATCTTATTTGCAGCCCTATTGTATCTTTTAAAAACCCAAGATAAGGGGCCCACACTGGGTTAACTGCACATAATGTGAAGCGCAAGGACCCATGCAAGGATCCTGGTTCAAGCCCCCAGCCTCCCACCTGGGGGGGGGGGGGGGGAAGGGATCGTCGCTCGTCGCTTCACAAGCAGTGAAGCAGGTCTGCAGGTGTCTTTCTCTCCCCTTCTCTCTCAATTTCTCTCTGTCCTATTCAACAACAGCAGCAGCGGTGGCAGCAACAACAACAATGGAAAAAAATGGCTGCCAGGAGCAGTGGATTTGCTGGGCAGGCACAGGGCCCAGCGATAACTCTGGAGGAAAACAACAAAAACCCAAGATAAACACTTAAGCATTTAAAACACAAAAATACTTTAGTAACTAAAAACAACTATTAGGTAATGATACTATTTAATTAGGCAGTTACACACACAGGGCTGGGGAGATAGCAAAATGTTATGAAAAAGGCTTTCATGCCTGAGGCTCTGAGGTCCCAGGCTCAATTCCCAGCATCACTATAAACCAGAGCTGAGCAGTGCCGTTTTAGAAAAATAAAGCAATTATACATAATTCTGTAAATCAGTCCAATAAAATATACAGTAATCAGGTGATCAGAAAAGTCTGAATTAATGGAAATAACCATCATACTTGAGAATGTCCCGGGAAGGACTTAGGCTTTTGTCATGGACAGTCAACTGTAAGGACAAGGAGTTTCACAGCTGATTCTATTCTAAATGGTGGCTCAGCTCAGTTAATCCAGATACCCATCATAGTCTCAGCAGTTGTTTTGATGATAAATATAGTAAAACATCTGTTCATTTCAAGTTGATGGCTCTAACCTCTCCGCTCAGATAAGACTGGCCCTAGCTGCTAACACCCTCAATTTCTGGACTCTCCCTTGGCCAACATTTATTTCTCCAGTTTTTTCCCTCTCAAATGAAACCACTATTCATCATATTTCTCAGCTAACCCTGATTTACCTCACCTAATAACCAGCCCATAAACTGGAAGTGGTTGAATCTCTCTCCAAAATAAATCTGAAATCTATTCCTATTATAAGTCACCATCACTTCTTACCTTTATTATCTAATAGTCTGTTTTGAATTTGGTTTCTTCGTTTCCGTTCTTACCTCATTATAACCCATTCTATACAGTAAAAGGTCAGTCTTCCTACAGTATCAGTGACACTGCTTCCTACGTAAAATCCTCCAGCATTCTCCCAAATCGACGTCAACCACTCAGAGACAAGCACAATAATTGTCAAATGGCTTGCTAGAGTCAGGCTTTGTTTTTGGGATTGTTTTCTATTTCTCTTTGTAAACAAAGTAACAGCTGCCAAAGAGGAAATACTTCTTCTTCAGTTTAGACTCTGAATCCAGATTGCTTGGATTCAAATCTTAGTTCTGCTACTTTTGAGTTGAGCGACTCTGGGGTTATCACATAAGACTTTGGGCGTTGGTCCCCTCCTCTGTAAATGAGGGAGAACAGCATCTAGGAGAATGGGTATAGGGCCACCGGGAACGAGTGAATCAATGGATGTTAAGTATTGGGCACATTGCCCAAGAAGCATACAGAGTTGAGTATAATGGAAGAGCACTCATGAAACCAAGCTCAATAGGGAAATGGAGTGACTACAGTTACATATACTTGGGTGCATTCTCTAAAGCTTTATTTTCTGTAAAAATATCTAAGTGTATCAAATGCAGTTGTAAGGAGCCCAAATGGTGTCTCATGACCTTCCGGCTGAGTCTGATGATCCTATGTTCTTCTACTAGCGTTTGCCATGATCCTATGTATTAATGTGTGCATCATCCCATGGGTCTGGTAAGTGTACATCCACAACCTAAAATTCTGCTTCCAGAGATGAGCCCTTTCCTGAGTCATACGGCACTGAGCAAACAAGTTGTCATAGGACATTCAGATGTCAACTCTTAAAATGGACAAAGAAAACATGTGGGCACCACTAGTTACAAAGCATTTCTTCATAGAAATGAAGTATGAGGGAGTCTGGCGGTAGCGCAGCGGGTTAAGCGCATGTGGCACAAAGTGCAAGGACCGGCACAGGGATCCCAGTTCAAGCCCCCAGCTCCCCACCTGCAGGAGAGTCACTTCACTGGCGGTGAATTCAGCAGGTCTGTAGGTGTCTGTCTTTCTCTCCCCCTCTCTCCATTTTCTCTCTGTCCTATCCAACAACGATGACATCAATAACAATAACTACAACAATAAAAAAACAGGGCAACAAAAGGGAATATTTTTAAATAGTTAAAGGAGAGACATCAACCAGAGCACTGTTTAGCTCTGGTGTTTTGGTGTTGCTGGGGATTGAACCTGAAACCTTTGGTGCCACAGGCATGAGTCTTTCTGTAGAACTATTATACTGTCTCCCTAGCCTATTCAATTATTTTCTAGACAGGTTTTACCTTAGTCTTACCCACAAAGCAATTAAAGCAAATGAGCAGAGAAAAATTCACAGAAGCCAAAGTCTAGTTCTTGCTCTTCAGTGTTTTTTTTTTTCCTCCAGGGTTATTGCTAAGGCTCGGTGCCTGCACCACAAATCCACTGCTCCTGGAGGCTATGTTCTTCCCTTTTGTTGCCCTTGTTGTTTTATCATTGCGATTATTATTACTGTTGTTATTGGTGTCATCATTGTTGGAACAGGACAGAGAAATGGAGTGAGATGGGGAAGACAGAGAGAGGAGAGAAAGACAGACACCTGCAGACCTGCTTCACCGCTCATGAAGCGACCCGGGTGTAGGTGGGGAGCCGGGGGCTCGAGCAGGAATCCTTATGCTGGTCCTTGTGCTTCTTGCCGTATGTGCTTAACCTGCTGCGCTACCGCCCAACCCCTTCTTCAGTGGTTTTCAAGCCATCTAAATATTGTGCTAGGTTTCCAATCAGTCATGAGGGGAGGGATTTGTTCCATAAATAACATTTAAATTTCCATTGATTTCTTGTGTAATTTCCTTCTTACTTCACTTGCCTCAACATGTTCGGATTTTACTACAAACATTTATGGGGGGAGGCTGTGTGGCGGCACAGCTAGTAAGGAACACGCTGCAGTGTGCGAGGACTCAGCTCCAATATTGGAGGGAGGCTATGTGGCAGCACAGCTAGTAAGGAACACGCTGCAGTATGCAAGGACACAGCTCCTAGCCCCAGGTCCCATCTGCCAGGGGAGCATTCCAAGCGGTCAAACGGTGTTGCAGGTAACACCTCTCTGTGTGTGTCTCTCTCTCCCATCTCCCTCTCAATTTCTCTGTCTTTTTTTATAAATAATATATTTTTAAATAATATTTTTATTTACTACTGGATAGAGACAGAAAGAAATTGAGAGGGAAGTGGGAGACAGAGATACCCCTGCAGTCCTGCTTCACTATTCATGAAGCTTTTCCCATGCAGGTGAGGACCAGAGGCTTGAACCTGGGTCCTTGTGCACTGTAATGTGTGTGTTTAACCAGGTGCACCATCACTTGGCCCCTCTGTCACTCTTCAAAGTGCAAAAAAGATAAAACAGAATACAAAAAAGAAAGAAAAAGCCTATAAACAATAAATCAACAATATTGTATAGAGGACTCTTTAAACTTATTAAGTAGATCACCAATCCAACCCTCTCCTGTAACTTCTACATGAACAATAATCTAGATAAACAGATGACATGTATTACCAATTTTGAAAGAATGTCAAGGTAATTTCGTAGTGGTCCCAAAACATACCCTACATAAATAAATGGTATAATAGAAGGTTTGAATGTCAATTGGGGGGTGGGGGGCAGTGGTGTACCTAGTTCAGGGCATATAATATAATGTGCAAGGACCCCAAGCAAGGCTCTAGGTTTAACCCGTTCCCCACCTGTGGGGAGTAGGATGCTTCACAAGCAGTGAAGTAGGTGTGCAGGTGTCAATATTTTTCCCCTATCCCCTCTCAATTTATCTCTATCCTATCAAATAAAAAATAAAGTGGTCCAGGAGGTGGCACAGTGAAGAAAGCATTGGACTCTCAATCATGAGGTACTGAATTCAATCCCTGACAGCACATGTACCAGAGTGATGTCTGGTTTTCTCTCTCCTCCTGTCTTCTTCATGAATACGTTTTAAAAATCTTTAATAATAAATAAATAAAAATAATATAAAATAAAAACCAGTGGAGACAGGGACCAGGCAGTGGTACACTTAGTTGAGAGTTTCCTATGACCTGGGCTTAAGCTCCTTCTACCCACCAGCAGGGGAAGATTCACAAGTGATGAATCAGTGAAAAGTGTCTCTTTCTCTTTCCCTCTATCTTCTCCTCCCCTCTCAATTTCTCTCTTTTTTAAGTTCTTATTTTGTTTATTTTTCTAATTCTTTAAATTGTATTTATTTATTGGATAGAGACAGCAAGGACCGGCGTGAGGATCCCAGTTCGAGCCCCTGGCTCCCCACCTGCAGGGGAGTTGCTTCACAGGCGGTGAAGCAGGTCTGCAGGTGTCTTTCTCTCCCCCTCTGTCTTCCCCTCCTCTCTCCATTTCTCTCTGTCCTATCCAACAACGATGGCATCAATAACAACAACAATAACTACAACAATAAAAACAAGGGCAATGAAAAGGGAAAATAAATATTTAAAACAAAGAAGAAGAAGAAGAAAAAAGAGAGAGAGAGGAAAGGAAATAGCTGCTGTGAGTGATGGATTCAATGCGTAAGCAAGGAGCCCCAGCAATTATTTAAATAAAAAGAAGAGAGTATACTGGGAAGTGGCACAGAGGAAAAGGTATTGGACTCACAGGTATGTGGTCCCAGCTTCGATCCCTGACACTGCATGTGCCAGAGTGATGCTCTGGTTCTCTCTTTACTTCCTCTCATAAACAAAAAGAGCAAAAACAAAATCCAGAAGGAGGAGCACAAAGAGTTAACAGTTACACAAGAAGACACTCCTGCCTGAAGCTTTAAGGTTCCAGGTTCAAGCAGTAAGTAGGTCTGCAGGTGTCTATCCCCTCCACAATTTCTCTCTGTCCTATCCAATAAAATGGGGGTGGGGGTGGGGATGGGGGCTGCCAGGAGTAGTGGATTTATAGTGCCAGCACCAAGCCCCAGCAATAAGCCTGGAAGCAAAAAATAAATAAAAATAATAAAGCTAGTCATCACATACAACAGATTATCAGCAGTCCATTAGTAGCACTATGAGTATTGGGTATTAAAGTGATACACAGTATCAGCAGAAAAGCACTCACAATATTTCATATCTGTTTCACCAGGGTGGCTCCTCCTACCTTTTCTGGGTAGCATGAACATTTTCTGATTTTTATAACAAATAGGTAAGCCTGCCCCACTGTGATTAACCTCATAACTAAATTACCTGACTCAAAGCTGGGATGGAACTCGTCTGAGAAGTGGTTTGAGATATGGGACCATTCATCTGTAAAAATTGAAAACATCAAACATAGATAGCATCATTACAATATAAAGAGCAATAAGTGAGCAAAAACAAAATAAACTAAGAAAAATTTCCACATAATAAATTCATGTGAAACATTCAGAATACTGTCAAAGCCTTGAAATTCGAGATTCAAACTGTTTACCTGCTGGGGACGTGGCACAGTGGTGAAGAACAGAACCTGTATGTGTGAGGTCCCAGACTGGGTCTCTGGCACCAGAGCAATACTCTGGTTGCAGTTTCTCTCTAGTCAAAAACAAAATCATTCTTAAAAAATTTCTGGGGTTAGACTACAAGACCCCAGATATGAACTCTGGCACCACATGGAAGACTAGAGGAAATTCTGAGGATAACGGAGGCATGCTGTGTTATCTCTCCCTTCTGTCTCTTGTTCCACCTATTTAAAATTGGAAGAATGTCATACGGTCTGGGAGGTAGCCGTGGCTGTGGTCTAGAGCTTGATCCCTAGCTTACTCACATATGCTGCTGTGCTGCTCTGGTGCTCTCTCAGGGTGGGGGGAATAGAGGTTGGGGACGCAGCATAGTGGTTATGATGCAAGCTGCTCATGCCTGAGGCACCAAAGGCCCCAAGTTCAACCTCTAGCACCACCTTAAGTCAGAGCTGTGCAATGCTATTAAAAAAAATAGTGGCAAGCAGCGGCAAACCTGGTTGAGAACACACATTACAGCGCATAAGGACCCCAGTTCAAGCCTCGGGTCACCACCTGCAGCAGGGAAGCCTCACAATCGGTGGGGCAGTGCTAAAGGTTCTCTCTGTCCCTACCCCCTCCTTTTTATTTTTGTAGCTTGTCAGGTTTTAGTTTTTTAAAAATTTCTTTATGGGAGATTAATGTCTTACATTTGACAGTAAATACAATAGTTTGTACATGCATAACATATCCCAGTTTTCCACATAACAATACAGCCCCACTAGGTCCTGAGCCATCATGTTCCAGGACCTGAACCCTCCCCACCCCTTACCCCAGAGTCTTTTGCTTTGGTGCAATACTCTCTTCACTTTTTTTTTTTTAATTTGTATTTATTTATTGGATAGAGACATCCAGAATTGAGAGGAAGGGAGAAATGAGAGGGAGGGAGGAAGGAAGACTGACCTGCAGCACTGCTTTACCGCTTGTGAAGCTCCGCCCTGTAGGTGGGGACAGGGGCCTGAACCTAGGTCCTTGCCTATTGTAACATGTGCACTCAACCAGATGCACCACCACCCAGCTCACCCTTCTCCCTTTCTATGCCCTCCTTCCCTCGATTTTTCTTTTTTTTTTTTTTTTCCTCCTCCAGGGTTATTGCTGGGCTCGGTGCCTGCACCATGAATCCACCGCTCCTGGAGGCCATTTTTTCCCCCTTTTGTTGCCCTTGTTGTAGCTTCGTTGTGGTTATTGTTATTGCCCTTGTTGACACAATTCGTTGTTGGATAGGACAGAGAGAAATGGAGAGAGGAGGGGAAGACAGAGAAGGGGAGAGAAAGATAGACACCTGCAGACCTGCTTCACCGCTTGTGAAACGACTCCCCTGCAGGTGGGGAGCCGGGGGCTCAAACCGGGATCCTTACGCCGGTCCCTGCGCTTTGCGCCACATGCGCTTAACCCACTGCGCCACCGCCCGACCCCCCCCCCTCGATTTTTCTGTCTCTATCCAATATCTATAAATTTAAATAAAGTGAGAGAAAAAGGTAAGTGGTACAGTGGGAAACTACAGGTTTCTCAAGCAAAAGGCCCCAAACCTGATCCCTGGCACTGACACTGCATACATTACAGTGATGTTCTGATTATCTCTCACATACAAAAATCAATAAATCCTTTTTTATTATATAAATTGGGAGCAGTGGAATCTTACATGCCTAATGCATTGAAAACACACACCCACCCTGAAATCTGACAGAACAGAAGTCCTAGTAGTTTCACTAGGAAATTAAGAAAATCTACTTTACTGGGAGTCGGGCAGTAGCGCTGTGGGTTAAGTGCACATGGCGCGAGCGCAAAGACCAGCGGAAGGATACAGGTTGGAGCCCCCGTTTTCTATCTATCTCCCCGTTTTCCCCTTCTCTCTCCATTTCACTCTGTCCTATCCAATGACTACAACAATAAAAACAAGGGCAACAAAAGGCAACAAAAAAATATTTTTTAAAAAGAAAGAAAACACTCAAAAAAAAAAACAAAACTACTTTACCTGAGCTTTAAATGTTACTGTTGACATATGGTCTTACAATAAATGCAGTTATATTAAGTCCTGTTTCTGAATACACAGTATGGTGGTCCGGGAGGTGGCGCAGTGGTAAAGCTTTGGACTCTCAAGCATGAGGTCCTGAGTTCGATCCCCAGCAGCACATGTGCTAGAGTGATGTCTGGTTCTTTCTCTCTCCTCCTATCTTTCTCATAAATAAATTTAAAAAATCTAAAAAAAAAAAAAAAAAATATATATATATACACACACACAGTATGACACTAGTTGCCACATTATTTATAAATCACCGCATTTTATTGGTGATTTAAGAATCTATCACTGGGAGTCGGGCGGTGGCACAGCGGGTTAAGTGCATGTGGAGCAAATCGCCAGGACCTGCATAAGGATCCTAGTTCGAGCCCCCGGCTCCCCACCTGCAGGGGAGTCACTTCACAAGCGGTGAAGCAGGTCTGCAGGTGTCTGTCTTTCTCTCCTCCTCTCTGTCTTCCCCTCCTCTCTCCATTTCTCTCTGTCCTATCCAACAACAACGACATTAATAACCACAACAATGTTAAACAACAAGGGCAACAAAAAGGAAAATAAATAAGTAAAAAAAAAAAGAATATCACTGTGCCACCCATCAATCTGTTCAGGAGACAGCACTCACACTCAGGTGTAACGTGTGCAAGTGTCCCTCCGTCCGTCTCACCCCTGTGTTGCCGACCCCCACCCCCCAGGCACTCACCAGATGAGCACTGCCTTTTCCTTCCTGGACGCGCTGGCCCTGCGGTTCAGCCACGACCTTAGCGTCCTGATCAGAAGTCATGAGCTGTTTACTCTGTGGCTACACCAGGAGAAGTTTGATGTAACTGTAGGATGCTGTGAATAGACAAAGATGGTAAAGAGGTAATTTGAAGTGCATCTATCCTTAGTGCGGAAAAAAAAAACCCTCAGTTTACAAGACACACATGTATCCCTCTGGAATTTAAGTCGTTTAGAGAAATCTACCTATAGTTTACATCTTACTCAAGAAAATACTTTTTTAAAACAAGTTTCTTTTTCCACACTAGTGTATGATCAATATAATATTCCAAGACATATTAGAAGTGCTAAATACACAAACCCACTTGTGCCCAGTAACTTCACTTTGTTAAAAAAAGAAAAAAAGAAAAAGAACACCAGTTTGGGATTTGATGAAGCCCAAATTATGCAGGTACACACACTGCTTGTGACCTGGCCCATTAATTCCATTTTGTTCCAAGACAAAAGCTGTCAGGCAACCAGACATTAGAAGAAACCCCTTCACAGTCCCAGCCCAGGCCATAAAAACAACCTAGTCACAAGTCCAGCAAAGGTTCGCAGTGTAGCAGGAACCATCATGTTACACATTCAGATTTTCCCAAATGGCCAGAGCAGTAACTGGCCCAGAAAGGATGAAGACTTTCCAGATTCCATGCCTCAGTGTTAGAACGAGGACCCTGAAACACCCAAGTCTGACTGCAGGGTACCTGTTCTTCCCTGTAGGCTGCATTCCAGGTGAGAGCACAAGGACCTGGGGTTAAGGCCCTATTCCCCACCTACAAGGGGAAAGCTTTACTATTACTAAAGCAGGTGTGTAGGGGTCTCTCTTGCTCTCTCCATCTCCCCCTCCCCTCTTAATTTCCCCCATCCTATCAAATAAATAGAAAAAAAGCCCTGCCCAAGGGGTTCATTAAAAAATAAGAGTAATAAAAACAAATGTATATGTTTCAAGTGTGTAAAGACCAGTATTTATTTACTGTTTTTTAATATTTATTTTCCCTTTTGTTGCCCTTGTTTTTTATTGCTGTTGTAGTTATTATTGTTGTTGTTACTGATGTCGTCATTGTTAGGTAAGATAGAGAGAAATGGCGAGGAGGGGAAGACAGAGAGGGGGAGAGAAAGACACCTGCAGACCTGTTTCACTGCTTGTAAAGCAACTCCCGTGCAGGTGGGGACCCGGGGGCTCAAACCGGGATCCTTACACTGACCGTTGTGCTTCATGCTACATATGCTTAACCTGTTGCGCTACCATCCGACTCCCTCCCTTCTATGTCATCCTGCAGACCTGCTGCACCGCTTGTGAAGCGACCCCCTTGCAGGTGGGGAGCCGGGGCTTGAACCAGGATCCTTATGCCGGTCTTTGTGCTTCACACTATGTGCACCTAACCCGCTGCGCTACCGCCAGACGGCCTCATTTACTGTTTCTGTCAAATGGCCCTGATAGTTACAGGGTAGTTGTCAGAACACGTCAGCCAAGTAGCATCTTGTATTGTTTCCTCTGCCCGTGGTCTTTTCCTTACCTACTTGTTCCGAATCACAGATGACTAAAGCCAGAAAGAGCTCATCAATGCTGTGGCCTCTTCTTCCTCTCTCTGCCTCTATGGCAGACAGCATCAAGGTTACAGAACAGAAATCACAGCTCTGTCTCCATTTGCCTTGTGCTCTGACTAGGACTCTCTTTTTCCTCACAGCTGTCTGTCCCTTCGTATCTACAATGCAGAATTAACTGAAGCCAGTAATTCTAGGGCCAATTGCTCGGAGTACCTTTCCCACACCTTAGATTACTTACTCAAATGAACATGGAAGCTGCAAGACTGAGGATATTTACAGAGCAACAGATGGTTGTTTCCAGGAGAGCTGTTACCTCAACTCTGTTTTATAAATTTAGTGCTACTGTAATAGTTCATACTTTCATTTTCTTACAGGAAATATGTCACTCAAAGATAGTGCTAAGTGAAAGAAAGGAATCAAGTCTCAGTAAAGTGCTTGTTTTGTTTTTAATATTTTATTAGTTTTAATGTGAGAGAAATAGAAAGATACAGAGAGCAAGTGAGACCAGAACACTGATCAGCTCTGGCTTATGATAGTGTTGGGGATTGAACCTCTGGAACCTTTGGTGCCTTGGGCAGGCACCATAACCATTGTGCTGTTTCCCCAGCTCTTTCCTCAGTACTTGCTACACATTTCAACTTGGAACCCAGCAGTGAAAGGCTCCTAATCAATGATGTCAACAAATTTCAAGATTGTTTTAAACTTTCTTCTATACATTACACCTGTGCTTCTACTAAAAGACAGTTAATGAAGTGGTGACTTTTGACAGTTTAATCCATTTCTGCTCATAGTGAGGACATAGAATCAGACACAGAAGGCAACGAAAACGTATTTTTTGGCAAAATACAGGAAAATCATCTTCATGAAAAATTGCATTTAAAAAGATTTTATTATTGGAACCAGGTGGTGGCACACACCTGGTTAAGTGCACACAGACCCAGATTGAAGCTGCTGGTTCCCACCTGCAGGGGGGAAGCCTCATGAGTGGCGAAGCAGAACTGCTGGTCTCTCTGTCTCTCCTGCCCTATCTCCTCTCATAAATCTTGTCTCTATCCAGTCATGAATAAATAAAAGTATTTTTAAGGTTTTTTTTTTTTTTTTTTTTTTTTTTTTTTGCTTCTAGGGTTATTGCTGGGGCACACACAGTGCCTTCACCACGAATCCACTGCTCCTGGAGGCCACCTTTTCTCATTTTAGTTGCCCTTGTTATTATTGTTGTTGTTATTGCTGTTGTTGGATAGAACAGAGAGAAATCGAGAGAGGAGGGGAAGACGGGCTTGAACTCGGATCCTTATGCTAGTCCTTGCGCTTCGCAACATCTGCTTAATTAGCCTGCTGCCCTACCACCTGGCCCGATTTTATTTGATGAGCAAGAGATACAGAAGAGGAAGGCAGAAGGCAGGAGGCAGGCAGGCAGGCAGGCAGGCAGGCAGGCAGGCAGGCTGGCAGGCAGGCAGGCAGGCAGGCAGGCAGGCAGGCAGGCAGGCAGGCAGGCTGGCAGGCAGGCTGGCTGACCAACCAGAGCACATCTCAGCTCTGCTGGTTGTTGGTGCTGCTGGGGATTAAGCTCCGGGCCTGAGAGCCTCAGGAATAAGGCTTTTGCATAACCATTATGCTATCTCCCTAGCACTGAAAAATTACATCTTTTAATTTGCACTAATTGTTTTTAATTTAGAGCTCATCTTACTTTACATACAAAGAGAAAAAGATCCCTTCCAACTTTAAGACATATAATTGGTTTATGACATGTTATCTTGTCCTAGAGAAAACAATTATTGGAAAATGTATTCTTAGCTAGGATTTTTAGTAAAATACTAGTTGCCCAAGAGGTGTAGCTTCTAGAAGGCTGGATTTCAGGCCATAAAGTCACAAGTCGGGACCAGGCAATAGCACACTGGGTTAAGTGCACATAGAGCAAAGCATAAAGATCTCAGTTCGAGCCCCTGGCTCCCCACCTGCAGGGGGTCGTTTTGCAAGCAGTGAAGCAGATCTGCAGGTGTTTCTCTCAGCTCTGGCTTATGGTAGTGTGGGGGACTGAGCTTGGGACTTTGGAGCCTCAGGCTTGAGAGTCTCTTTGCATAACCATTATGCTGTCTATCCCCCCATATGAACATTTAAATTAAAAAAAAAAGATGGGAGGGGAGGGGAGGGGAGAGGAGGGGTGAGGAGAGGAGAGGAGAGGAGAGATGGGGAAGGGGAAGGGGAAGGGAAAAAGGAAGTGGAGATGAAAAAGGGAAAGGAAAAGGAAAGGTCTACTGGAAGCAGCAGAACCATGCAGGAGTGAAGCTCTATATGGCACTGGGGGAGCTGTGGCACGGCGGCATCTCTCCCTATATATCAGAAGACGTGCCCCAGTGATGCCCTGGTTCTCTCTCACTCTCTAGTAAGTAATTTTCCCTGGGAAGGCACCTACTTTGCCATCGTACAGCCCAGGTTCAAGCTCTGGGTTCGCCACATGATAGCAATTGAGCACTGAGGAATGCTTCAGTACTGTGGTATCTCTCCCTCACACATGCACTGTCTCTCTCACTTCTCATTTTATCTTTAAAAAGTGGGCCTGAGCAATGATACTCCAGTGAGGAAGACCCCCACCTCCCCCCAAAAAAATATCTCTTTTGCATGTCTATAATGGTAAAGTGTAAATTTGAGGAACCCCCCTCGAGACAGCTTTCCTGCCTGCCCACAGAGGGTCATCTGGGTCATCTGCAGGGATACTGTCCCGGGCCACCAGAGGGAGCAGCAATCGGCTGGCCCAATGCACACAGACAGCTAACTTAGGACACCCAGGCGGTGCCACCCCCAAACCTGCGCCACCAGAAGATACATACTTCCTTTAACCTACAATGGAAGAGGTAATATAAGAACTACTTTTTCTCCTTTTCTGCCACGATCATTTTTGCTGAGGCTTGGTGCCTGCAAGTTCACCACTCCCCCACAGCCAGTTCCTTCTCTTTCCCTCCCACCCTCCCCTCCTACCTTCATGTATTTATCTATTTACTTTTCTGATGGAAACAGAAATAGAGATGGAGGGTGGAGAGCGAGGGAGAAAGACATTCCCCATTGTGAGGCTCCCCCATCCCCTGCAGGTGGGGACCAGGGGCTCGAACCTGGGTCCTCACACATGATACAATGTGAGCTCCATCAGGCACACCCCACTTAAGAACTACTCTTAACAAAGATGCCTTGTTCCAAAGCTATTTGAGCACTCAGGAGGCCCAACGTGCAGTTGCAGGCACCCTACAGCAGACGGAAGTAGAGCTGTGGGGGTGGGGGTGGGGTGGGGGAGACAGGCCAGGCTGCATCGCTCCCAGCTGGACACTTGGTGCCCACGTGTCTGCAGTTGCCCTCTTCCGTGGCAAGTAGTTCTCAGGGGAAAGGCCAGCTCTGTAAGAGGTGCTAACACATGCATTATTCAGAAGCTACCTTCTGAATACGTGCATCTTGCCTTTCTTGAACTTAGTATTCCTGGTGCAGAGCTCTCAGCACTCGTATTTGTGCTCCACCAACCCTACAGAGCCTTGAAACAGCAGTTCTCACCAGAGGGGTCAGGACATGAACACAGCCTGGACCTAAGATGACCTGGAGAACCGTAAACAAGATTCATGAGTCTTTCTTGGTTTCTTTCTTCTTTCTTTCTTTCTTTCTTCCTTTCTTTCTCTCTTTCTCTCTTTCTTTCTTTCTTTCTTTCTTTCTTTCTTTCTTTCTTTCTTTCTTTCTTTCTGTTTTATTATATTTGTTTATTGGATAGAGGCAGCCAGAAATTGAGAGGCAAGGGGAAAACAGAGGAGAGAGACACCTGCAGCCCTGCTTCACCACTCGTGAAGCTTTCCGCTCGAACCTGGGTCCTTGTGCACTGTAACATGTACGCCCAACCGGGTGCGCCACCACCTGGCCCCCTTTCTCAATTTCTTTCTTCTTTGTAGCCTTTTTTTTTTTTTTTTTTGGATAGGACAGAGAGAAATTAAGAGGGCAGGGGGAGACAGAGAGGGAGAGAGAAAGACAGACAACTGCAGACCTGCCTCGCCACTTGTGAAGCAACCCCCCCCTTGAATGTGGGGACTCAGAGGTTCAAATGTTGTGTGGGTCCTTGCGCTTTACCCAGTGCGGCACTGCCAGGCCCCTTTGTGTTTCTTCATCAAGAAGTTTGGACAGCAGCCTGGGAAGTGGCACAGTGAACAAAACGTTGAACCCTTAGCATTCCATGTGCCTGAAAGACACTCTAGTCCTCTCTCATAAATTAATTAATTAATTAATTAAGGAGTCGGGCGGTAGCACAGCGGGTTAAGCACATGTGGTGAAAAGCGCAAGGACTGGTGTAAGGATCCCAGTTCGAGCCCTGGCTTCCCACCTGCAGGGGAGTCGCTTCACAGGCGGTGAAGCAGGTCTGCAGGGGTCTGTCTTTCTCCCCCCCTCTGTCTTCCCCTCCTCTCTCCACTTCTCTCTGTCCTGTCTAACAATGAGAACATCAACAACAACAATAATTACAACAACAAAACAACAAGGGCAACAAAAGGGAAAATACATATAAAAAATAAAGAAAAGAAAATCCTTTTATAAATAAATAATTATTTTAAAGTTAAAAGTCTCACCAATTTCAAGTTTTCTTTTGAAATTCCATTGTTTGAGATATGCCTTGCAAAGTTATCTTGGGGGGAAAAAATGAAAAAGCACAGCATCTTGGGGGCCGGGGTGTTGCAGCGAGAAGGGTGCTGAACTTGGAAGAGTAAGGGACTGAGCTCAATCCTCAGCATTCCTCGCACCAGAGTGGTTCTCTCTCCCTATTTTGTATTAGGAAGTAAAACCTTAATTTAAAAAACAGGGAGGGAGGTGGGCAGTGGTGCACAAGTTACCATGCACAAGAACATGGGTTCAAGAGCCCATTGCCCTATCAAACAAAGAATATAATATTAATAGGGGCTGGGTGGTGACACACCTAGTTAAGCGCACGTTATAATGCTCGGTCCCCTTCCCTCTCGATTTCTGGCTGTTTCTATCCAATAAATAATAAGTAAATAAACAAAAAATTTTAGGTTTTTTTTTTTTTTGCCTCCAGGGCTATCGCTGGGGCTCAGTACCTGCACTACAAACCCACTGCTCCTGGCGGCTATATTTTCCATTTTGTTGTTATTGTTGAATAGGACAGAGAGAAATCAAGAAAAGAAGGGAAGACAGAGAGGAGGAGAGACACCTGAAGACCTGCTTAACCGCTTATGAAGCGACCCCCCTGCAGATGGGGAGACGGGGGCTCAAATTGGGGTCCTTACACTTCCTGGCATGTGCGCTTAACCTGGCACACTACCGCTCGGACCCCCCTCCCAAAATAATAACAATAATAAAATAATTTTACAAGAAAAAAAGAAGTATCTTCCATAAATTGTCTAATTAACCAAGTGATACCCCCATCTGTGACCAAAAAACTAGCTGTATTTCTAGTTAATTTTGCATCTATAGATAAAAATCTGAGTGCTACAGTCCTATGACTAGAACTACAACATTACAGTGTTTTCTTGGCAACTTCTTCAGAAACTAGTTACCAAGTTTAGTTGATAAAGTAATGCAGATCAAAACTCGGTTTTAAAACACACTGTCCTACTTCAAAGTGTTATTTCATTCACACCAAACATTCTACGCTAGTCAAAAAAGAATAAAAGGTTCTGTCTCAAGACTGTCAATAATTTAGACAATTAACAATGGCACTGATAAAAAGATGAAACGGTGGTCCGGGAGGTGACGCAGTGATAAAGCTTTGGACTGTCAAGCATGAGGTCCCGAGTTTGATCCCGGGCAGCACGTGTGCCAGAGTGATATCTGGTTCTCTCTCTCCTCTTATCTTTCTCATAAATAAATAAAATCTTAAAAAAAAAAAAAAAAAAGGAAACTAACTTTAATCCCACCCCAGTAGGGAAAGAGAGAGACAGGCTGGGAGTATGGATCGACCTGCCAATGCCCATGTTCAGCAGGGAAGCAATTACAGAACCCAGACCTTCTACCTTCTGCATCCTATAATGACCTTGAGTCCATACTCACAGAGGGATAAAGATTAGGAAAGCTATCAGGGAAGGGGGTAGGATATGGAGTTCTGGTGATGAGAATTGTGTGGAGTTGTACCCCTATTATCCTATGGTTTTTGTCATTGTTTCCTTTTTATAATAAAAATTTTAAAATAAATCAGCAGAGGGGACGCAAGTGGAGACTGCATAATGATTATGCAAAAATGACTTAAACTGGGGCTGAGGTCCCAGGTTCAGGTTCTAGATACTGTCATAAACTAGAGCTGAACAATGCTGGGGGAGGGGGAAAGAGGGAGGAGGACACCCTGCAACCAGATCATAAGCACTTGTAAATATATGCTTTATAGATTACCAATAAGCTTACATAACCACACCCCCACATACTAAACTGTAACCTGGAAGTTAGTGTTTCTGCTTGTATTTGCCCTGCTCATGAAACAACCTAGAGGGGCCAAGTGGGTGGTGGTGCACCTGGCTGGGTACACATGCTGCAATGTGCAAGGATCTGGGTGTGAGCCCCTGGCCTCCACCTGCAAAGGGAAAGCTCTGTGAGTGGTGAAGCAGTGTTGCAGGTGTCTCTGTCTCTTTCCCTTCACTATCACCCCTTACCCTCTCAATATCTGGCTGTCTACCCAATAAATAATAAAAATAAAAGATAATAACCTAGTAAGGGCTGGGGAGACAGCATAATGGTTATGCAATAGACTTTCATGCCTGAGGCCCCAAAGTCCGAGGTTAAATCCCCAGTACCACCATAAACCAGAAATGAGCGGTGCTCTGGTCTATTTCTCACTCTGCATTTCTCTAATCAAAATAAAATAAATAAAATAATAACCTAGTAATAAAACTTGTAGCCATTTGGTAACGTCAGGAAAGCATCTGATTTAGGTTTTTTTTTATCCTTAATGGCAAGCTCCTATATTTCATTAAACTCTTAAACTGAGCTAACCTCCAAAATGATGCCCAAAACACACTTGCAACTTGAGAGGACCAAGAATGTCCCAAGTCTAAGTTACTCAAATTTAAAGTTGTTCAAGATCTCAAGGCACTCTTGTGCAGGAAAATAATTCACTACTCATTTGGTGCTTTGCCAGGCCACTGAGATGTTAAATTCTATGTGCATGAATACTTCTGCATTAGATTTGGCGATTCATTTCCTATTTCTGGTCCTTTCGGCCTAGGTATAGCTCTACCACAGTGAGTTTTGAAATAATTATTTCAGCAGAGTAAGTGAAGACGCGTCAATGTACGTACAAAGAAATGGGAAGGTTATGAAAAAGCTGTATGGCACAAGCACAGACTGTAACTGCTGCAAACTGTGACCATTCATCCTTTGGTCTCTGACTGAAGCCACCTCCCTAGATACTGAAAGTGCGAAGAAGCAAATATTGTTGACTCATCATTTATCATCTGCACAATGGTCTGTACCAAGTGACCCACTGAAGGGAAACCCGGAAACAGCATTCTAGTCTGATAAGTATCACCAGAGGCAGTTATTAATCAGAAGGGAATATGGAATTTAAAACACCTGGGAAGTTCATCTAAAATGCTTCATCAGAGCAAGGGAGATAGCATAAAGGTTATGCAAACAGACTCTCATTCCTGAGGTTCCAAGATCCCAGGTTCAACCCCCTGTACCACCATAAACTAGAGCAGAGCAGTGCCCTGATAAAAAAATATTAATAAATAAATAGTAAGTTTCATGGTTGGGAAGACAGCATAATGGTTATGCAAAGAGATTCTCATGCCTGAAGCTCCAAGGTCTCAGGTTCAATCTCCAGCACCACCATAAACCAGAGCTGAACAGTGTTCTCGTCTCTCTCCCCTCTCTGTAGCTCTCATTAAAATTAATAAATATTTAAAAATAATAATAATGTTTTATCACACTAAGCTTTCATCCTAATCCCACAGTATCAGTTCTGTTTTGAGTATTTTTACCTCCTAACACAAGAGGAAAAGCTTTTACCTTCTAAGTGTCCGGTATCTTTTTGGTTTATTTTGTTTGCTCTGCCATACAAGTTATCTCTGGGGCTCAGTACCAACAAGACTCCACTGCTCCCAGCAGCCTTTTCTTTCTGTTTCCCCTCTAAATAGTAGGTGAGAGATAGTGAGGAGAGACACCATAGCACTGGTGAAGCCTCAGCCAGTCAGTGGCCCAAGACCCAAGCCTAGGCCCTCCCTCAGGTTAATATGAGCCACCTGCTGGCTCCCTTTGTCGTTTGATTTTGGTTTTTCTGTGGGTGACCAGAGCACCGCTCAGTTCACGTTGATGGTGGTGTCAGGGATAAAACCTGGAGCTCTGGAGTCTCAGGCATGAAAGTCTAGTGCACAACTATTGTGCTATCTCTCTGCCCCTAAATGCCAAACTTTTAAAAGGTAACTTCTCAGAGGAACTTCAATTCCACTTTGAAAAGTTCCTGGATTTGACAGTAATGACACTATATAGCCTGACAAATAGGCAAAAATCATACAGGTGGTTTCATTTTATTCTTTTGCCTTCAGGGTTATCGCTGGGGCTCGGTTCCTGCACTATGAATCCACTGCTCCTGGAGGCCATTTTTTCCATTTTGTTGCCCTTGTTGTAGTTGTTATGTTGTCGTAACTGTTGTTGTTTGATAGAACAGAGAGAAATCGAGAAAGGAGGGGAAGACAGAGAGGGGGAGAGAAAGACAGACACTTGCAGACCTGCTTCACGGCTTGTGAAGTGACCCCCCAGCAGGTGGGGAGCTGGGGCTCGAACCAGGATCCTTAAGCTGGCCCTTGAACTTTGCACCAAGTGAGCTTAACCCACTGCACTACCGCCCAGCCCCCCGGTGGTAAATTTCAACAATGAACTACAAAGACATAATTTAGAAACAAAGAAAAAGAATATTTAGAGAACTAAGGGGTAGATAGCATAATGGTTATGCAAAGAGACTCGTGCCTGAGGCTCCAAAGTCCCAGGTTCAATCCCCTGCACCACCATAAACCAGAGCTCAGCAGCGGTCCGGTAAATAATAACAATAAGAAGAAGAAGAAGGAGAAGGAGAAGGAGAAGGAGGAGGAGGAGGAGGAGAAGGAGAAGGAGAAGAAGAAGACGGCGGTGGCGGCGGAGGACTTTAATACAAGGTTCTTTGATATTTTCAAAAAAAAAAACATTTGAGTGGTCTGGGAGGTGATAAAGCTTTGGACTCTCAAGCATGAGGTCCTGAGTTCGATCCCAGCAGCACATGTGCCAGAGTGATGTCTGGTTCTTTCTCCTCATTAATAAATAAATAAAATCTTTTTAAAAAATTTTGAAAAAAATGTTTAACATATTCAAAGAAAGATAATATTCACTGAAGATAGATATTTGTAAATCGTAAACCGGTCAGTTTTTATTTCTATGTTTCTAACTCTTGACAATAAAATAAAGCTTTTTGAAAAATCTTCATATTGCACCAAAGTAAAAGACTCTGGGGTGGGTGGGTGGGGAGAATACAGGTCCATGAAGGATGATAAATGACATAGTGGGGGTTGTATTGTTAAATGGGAAACTGGGGAATGTTATGCATGTACAAACTATTGTATTTACTGTTGAATGTAAAACATTAAAATAAACTAATTAAAAAAAAAAGAAAAATCTTAAAGCAAAACGTTAATTTTCAGAAATTTTTCTAAAAAGGGGGGGAAATATTCACTATTCTGCCGCTATAAAAACTAAACAGGGGCCTGGTGCAACTCGCCTAGGAAAGCACATACAGTACCATGCACCAGGACCAAGGTTCAAGACCCAGTCAAGCAGGTCTCTTGTCTTTTTCTACCAATCTCAAACTCTATTAAAAAAGAGAGAGAGGGGACCGGGTGGTGGCACACCTGGAAGAGAGCACGTTACAGTGTACAAGGACCCAGGTTCGATCCCTTGTTCCCACCTGCAGGGGGAAAGCTTTGCAAGTGTTGAAGTAGTGCTGCAGGTGTCTCTCTGTCTCTCACCCTCTCTAACTCCCCTACTCTCCCAATGTCTGACTGTCTCTATCCAACAAATAAATATAATTTTAAAAAGGGGGGGGGAGGGAAAAAAGATGGGGGGAGGAAAGAGAAAAAAGGCTGCTGGGAACAGTAAGTTGTGCAGACATTGAGGTCTGATGATGAGCCTGGTGGCAAAAAATTAAATAAATAAAATAATAAAGGGGGTGAGGCCTAAAATGTATTTCTTTTTAAGCAAAGCACTGCTCAACTCTGGCTCTTGGTGGAGCCAGGGATAAAACATGGAACCTCTGAGCCTCAAGCAGGAAATCTTTTGCATAACCATTAAGCTCTCTGCCCTGGACCCTGGAATGTACAACTGACAAACAATAACGATTCAAGATGGTTTTTTTTCCCTCTTGGTGCCCTTGTTTATTGTTGTTGTTGTTATTGTTCTTATTTGATGTCATTATTGTTAGATAGGCAGAGAGAAATGAAGAGAAGAGGGGAAGACAGAGAGAAGAGAAAGATAGACACCTTCAGACCTGCTTCAGGAGCTGTGAAGCAACTCCCCTGCAGGTGAGGAGCTGGGGGCTCCAACCAGGATCCTTACGCCGGTCCTTGTGCTTTGTGCCATGTGTGCTTAACCCGCTGCGCTACCACCCGACTCCCAATTCAAGATGTTTTAAAAACTACTTCAAAAAGCTTTTTTTTTTTTTTTAACATCCATGATTATGTGTAATCCAGGAGAGGGTTTCTAAACTGGCTACTGTTCATTTAAAGAAGGGCTGGGCCTTTCCACTGTGATAAACATAAGTGTGAGCAGAGGCCCCACCTTGGGGCAAAGATAACCATCTGTGTACCCATCCCTTCACCCAGTCTCCATAAAGCAGAATCATCGCAGAGAAGGCAATTCTCCTCATGAAATTCTCCAGCTCAGAACTCTCCAACTCCTTCCCAGTGCTCCTGGAATACAGAGCAGTTCTCTACATTTGGGGGTGACGGGGACAGGAATGGGAGCACCTCAAGTATGACCCAGCAGTCACCTTTCCCAGCCCTATCCCTCACTCATCAAATGAATTCCTCTGAAATGGTCTGTCTCTCCCCAACCTTTTTTACTGTTTTTTAAATTATCTTTATTTACTTATTTATGGGATAGACACAGCCAGAAATCGAGAAGGGGGAGATAGAGAGGAAGAGAGACAGAGAGACATCTGCAGCCCTGCTTCACCACTCGCAAAGCTTTCCCCCCTGCAGGTGGGGACCAGGGGCTCGAACCTGGGTCCTTGTGCACTGTTAACACGTGCGCTCAACCAGGTGTGCCACCACCCGGCCCCTTCTCCAACCTTTTTAAAAGATTTACTGTACTGGTCCATGAAGAATGATAAATGACATAGTGGGGGTTGTATTGTTAAATGGGAAACTGGGGAATGTTATGCATGTACAAACTATTGTATTTACTGTTGAATGTAAAACATTAATTCCTCAATAAAGAAATAAATTTAAAAAAAAAAGATTTACTGTACTTAATTCATATGAGACAGATTTCCCTGAGCTAGAAAGAGATGGACAAGCCGAGCATCCTCTAGTACATGCAGTGGCAGAGACATGCCATGTGATGCTGTGCCACTGGGCTCACTTACTGGCTCAGAGGACTATCTCGGGGCCGGGTGATGGCGCACCTGGTTGAGTGCACATGTTACAATGCACAAGGACCCAGGTTCGAGCCCCCGGTCCCCACCTTCAGGGGGAAAGCTATGCAAGTGGTGAAGCAGGGCTGTAGGAGTTTGTCACTCCCCCTTACTATTTCCCCCTCCTCCCTCTCAATTTCTGGCTGTCTCTATTCAATAAATAAATAAAGATAATAAAAAATTTTTAAAGAATTCACCAAACCCTTAAAAATAATAAAAGGTACTATGAAAATTAAAAAATTATTAAAAAAAAAAAAGGAGGCTATCTCACACCTACCCCACCCTTCCTTAGGGAAATTTCCCTGGTCCTTCAAGGCCTACACAGCCTGGGTCCACCTCACTGGAGGAAGATTTGGTGCTGTGGTGTCTTTTCCTGTCTCTACTGGAAAAGTCAGCTCTGGGCAATGGAGCTCTAGCAATAACAACACACACAGAGATATATGACACGTATATATACAAAATACATGTCTAACTATATAGCATATATGTAAGATAACGACACCTAAAATACATGGTGAGTGCCAGTAGAAAAGCCATGGCAAGGAAGGGAGGTGAAGGGTGGTGTCTCAGGACGCGCTGTAAGAAAGGCTGTCATCACAGCACACTACTCAAGGAAGTGTGGAGCTGAGAGTGAACAAGTTTCAGGTACACAGCCTAAATGTCGGTCTACTTTACTTGAAACAAAAGCAAGTCAATCCCTTTGACCATAGTCTTAGCAGAGTAAAACAAGAAAATGTTATCAACAAGAAGCATGTTTTTAAAGGGTAAGAAAGTATGCTCTAGAGGTCAAGTGGCTCTACCTAAAATATCACACACTACAGATAGCTATGGGTCCGTAACTTCTCTAAAACTGAGGTGGTGAAAGGTATCTTTGGATTGGCCTTGTCCCCTGCAACTGGAAGACTTTGATTTTAAGTTATCTTTATTTCTTGGCTAGAGCTAGCAATCAAGAGGGAAGGGGGAGATAGCAAGGGAGAGAGAGAGAAACACCTGCAGCTCTGCTTCACCACTTGCAAGCTTCCCCGTGCAGGTGGGGAGGGGGGACTCCAACTCCAGTTTCTGCACTCAACCAGGTGTGCCACCCCCCCTCAACTGAAAGACTTTTACTAACCATTTACTGCACGCACCCACCTGGGCTGCACGTTACAAACTAAAAGAACGGTGCCCACAAGGAGCTTCCATGCAGTGATTAGGTGCCAAGGAAACAGCAACACTCAGTAGGAATTCAGAAATTAAGGCAGGGTTCCTGAAGGGCTCCTAAAATACCTTTTCAAGGATGGGTTAAGGAATGAAGTTTAGCGGCCTGAGAGGAAGCACAGCAGATACAGAGCTGGGCTCTTAAGCATGAAGCTCTGAGTTCAACAGCCCACATCCCCATGTGTCAGAATAATGTTCTGATTCTCTCTTCCCCTCTCTCATTAATTAGCAAGTCAGTTTTTTAAAGGAAGACATTAAATTTCAAACAAAAAAACTGACAAAGCAAAAAACAACGTGGGGGAGGGGCACAAAGTAAGAAAGGGTCAGAGACGGCAAGGCCCCATGGGAGTCCTACCAAGTTTCTAAAAGGGACTAACAATAGGAACATCTTAGCCATATCTGTAAATTAAAAAAAAATTACACAAATACTACCCTAATTTATTTTTAAGTCCAAATTTTTGTATACCAGATTTCTCCTCTTGGGGCTGGGAAGACAGTATAATGGTTCTCCCAAAGGTCTTCATGTCTGAGGCACTGAGGTCCCAGGTTCAATCCCCACCACCACCAGAATCCAAAGCTGAGCAGTACTCTAGTCCTTGTCTCTGTACCTCTCTAATTAAAATAAAATAAAACAGCATGGAATACAAAAAAAAAAAAGAAAATTAACTGCCAACAGGGTTATTACTGGGGTGTCAGTGTTAGAACTACAAATTCACTGCTCCTGATGACGATTTCTTCCTTCCACCTTCCTTTTTTTTTTTCCTATTTTTATTTGATAGAATTGAGAGGAGAGGAAGACAGACACCTGCAGACCTGTTTCACTGCTCGTAAAACATCCCCACAGTAGAGGGGGGGCAGGGACTCAAACCCGGGTCCTTATATGGTTATGTATGTGCTCAGCTGGGTGTGCCACCACCCAGCCCCCTATGTATCTAATACCATAACAGCGCATTTCTCTTTAAGACTAGTTGAGTATCAAGTTCCCCCTAAATAATAAGTCACATGCTTTCAAAACTTAAATATGAACTATTCTGACACACACTGCACGTTTCTCTTGCTGGGAAGCAGCTGACACGAGGGAAGGGGCCAGACCCCACCAGAAGGCTTTGCTAAAGCAGTGCCCTCATCCACAGAGCAGTCAGGACAGCAGCATGGAAAATGAAGAGAAAGTCAACTATAAGATGAAGAGGGGCACCTGGGAGCCTGACTCAAGGAAGACAAACAAGTGTATGTGAGGGAAAAAGAAAAGCATCAGTACATCTCCACACAGAATCAGCTTTTTAAAAAATAATAATAATAGTAAAATAAGAAAACCTAGGTGCCAGGTGCTGAAGTACCTGGTAGAGTGTGTTTGTCTAACAATGTGGAAGGACCCTGGTTCAAAGTCCTGCGTCCCCTCCTGAAAGGAGAGGTGGAGCTTCAAAAGTGGTAAAACAATGCTGCAGATGTCTCTCTTCCCCCTCGATTTCTGTCTCTACACTAAATAAAATAACCCTTTAAAAAGGGGGGGCAGGTGGTTGTGTACCTAGTTGAGCACACATGTTACATGTTCGAGGCCCTGGTCCCCATCTGTAGGGGGAAAGCTTTGTGAGTGGTGAAGCAGGGATGCAGGCGTCTTTCTTTCTCTTTCCCTATCTCCCCCTACCCTCTCAATTTCTGTCTCTATCCAATAAATAAAGATATTAATTTTTTTAAAAGAGCACCTAGCAGCTTTCTGCCTTACAATTCCACATGCTAATATGGATATTCCTTTTATAATCAGGTTAACTCCAAGAGCAGCAGATCAGCTTCAGAGAAATCAAGTGCTACAGTTAAGAGCAAAGTGTTAACCGAACTTTACAGTAAAATCAAGTCTGGTGAGTTTAACCCTTTCACAGAAGGCAGTGCTTCACTTACTGTGCATTCCAGTTAGTTTCTACATAAAAACAACTCTTGAAGGGAATAAAAACTGTCAAAACAGCATAAGCAGCAAAACCCCTATAGCAGTGTCTTTTTTAAGACAGAGTTGGACTCAGTGAAAAGGAGTGAAAGAGACCACAGCACCGAAGATTCCTTCAGTGTGGTGGAGGAGGTCAGGCTCAATCTGGGTCTCTCACATCGCCATGCAAACCAACTATTTCACTGGTCCTAGTGTCTATGCAAGAAGACTCTCATGTTTAAAGGTCAAAGGTGCTAGGTTCAAACCCCAGCATCACCATACGCCAGAGCAGAGCACAGATCTAGCTTTTAAAAAACAAACACAGTAATAATAAAGTAAAACAAAATATTTTTTCTTACATTCACCAGCTGGAAAAAAAAAATCCTTAAGTGTGACAGAAATCTTCAAGAATTCAAGTATGTGTTTTGGGGTTTTCTTAAAAGATTTCTTTTTTAAAAAATATATTTATCTATTTTCCCTTTTTTGTCCTTGCTGTCTTTTTTGTTGTTGTTATTATTATGATGTCATCGTTGTTGGATAGAACAGAAAGAAATGGAAAGAGGAGGGGAAGACAGGGAGGGAGAGAAAGACAGACACCTGCAGACCTGCTTCACCGCCTGTGAAGCGACTCCCCTGCTGGTGGGGAGCCGGGAGCTCGAACTGGGATCCTTACGCCAGTCCTTACGCTTCGCGCCACATGCGCTTAACCCGCAGCGCTACCGCCCGACTCCCAAAGATTTCTTTTTTAAATTTATGTGAGTTAGGCAGAGAAAGACAAAGAACTGGGCATCACTCTGGTACATGTGCTACCGAGGACTGAACTCCGGGTCTCATGCTTGAGAGTCCAATGCTTTATCCACAGCACCACCTCCCAGACCCCCAGAGTCCTAGTTATGAAATCATATTTAAACTGCGGGTCCTTAACACAAGGACAGCAACAACTGGGATAGAAAGCAACATACAGCTCCACAGACCATCACAAAGAGCATGTGACCGAAACTAGAAGGCTTACATTTTGATCCCAGTTGTCACTACGGAAAGTATGAACAGCACAGGACTCTGAAATACCCGGGCAAGGAGTGCATCCGAAACTTCTGTGTGGGTAGCTGGCAAACATAGGACTACCGCCACAAAAGCGTGTAAATATTGCAAATATGCTGCGAATCAATGCAGTCTACAATCTGGCCTACTTGAAAGCACTATTTATTCTTAGTCTTTAACAACCTCCACCAGAAACTCTCATTTTAGAATTCTGTTATTGCCTATGTGAAGAATGCTTCAAAATTGAAAATAAAAAATAAAAAAATAAAATAAAACATATTTCCTCGTGCTTGCCAAAATACGTGCTTATTTGTGTAAGTTCAATAGCGTCCGGAGCTCCAGACCTGAAAGCGCAATTCCTAGGAACATTAAACGAAAACAAACTTCTGCCTGACCAGGACGGCCGCCCTATGATTTCAGCTGCTTTCCACAATAACGAATGCCAGCAAACTCCTGTGCCCGCCTTACCCATCTTCCCCTGTGGCTTTCAGACAAATACAACATATTCCCCTTTTCTGGATACACATTCTGCGGCTGGGGAGGCAGCAGAGAACACTGGTGCCTGAGGCTCTGAGGTCCCCGGTTCAAATCCCCAGGACCACCATAACCCAAAGCTGAGCAGGGCGCTGGTTCTCTGCGTATCTTGAAAGAGAGAGAGAGAGAGAGAGAGAGAGAGAGAGAGAGAAAGTGAAGGAAGGGGAGCTATATATATAAAATACATTATTCCATCTTCAGAACCTGCTCTCTTTCTGCCAAGGTGATCATGTCCGAAGAACACTCTCCTAATAAAACTGGCTGGCGCAAAAAAAAAAAAAAAAAAAAAAAAATT
This sequence comes from Erinaceus europaeus, assembly GCF_950295315.1. Lineage (NCBI taxonomy): Eukaryota > Metazoa > Chordata > Mammalia > Eulipotyphla > Erinaceidae > Erinaceus > Erinaceus europaeus. The sequence continues at coordinate 64,033,023 of NC_080167.1, forward strand.
GGAAATCGTATTAATGAAAACAGTAAATACCATTTTCAAAATGTCAGGTTAATAAAATAAAAGACTTCATTGATTTAAGATAAAACATAGCGAAGGGGGGCTCGCCCGCCGCCCCGGGGCCCTGGACGCTGAGACCCCGCGACGGCGACTTCTCGCAACGCAACGCAACGCAACGCACCGCACCGCGGCCGCCGCCACCAAGCCCGACGCCGGGTCCCCGAGGGCGGAGCGCGGCCGGCCGGGTCTGCGGAGGCGCCCAGGAGCCGCCCGGGACCCCGCTCGGGAATCCGGGGGCCGCCGACCACCCCGGGCTCCGGCGACGCGCGCACAACTCAGACGAGCGAAACGCCCGAGGAAACTTCCAGAAGCGCCGGCGCCGGCGACGCGCGGCCCCGGGCCCCTCGCGGAGCTCCACGTGCCGAGGGAGGGTCCCCGCCGAGCCAACCGGGCCACCCGCCGCGGCCCTGCGGCCCCGCTTCCTGCTGCTGCGCGGCCGCCGGCGCGGGGAGGCGCCGCAGTGCGGGGGACACGGCCGAGAGGGAACCGGACTCCGACCCCCGGGCCCGGGACCCACCCAGACCCCGGGCGCCCGACTCCAGACCCAAACAAGCGTCAGCCCGACTCCGCGGCCCCGGGCCCGACCCCCATGGGCCCGGAAGCCACCGGGCTACGAGACCAGCCTCGAACCGGCCCCTCTCCAGACCTGAGGCACCGACCGCGGCCCGCCCCGAACCCGGACTCGAACCCGAACCCACCCAGACCCAGGCCGCAGGTCCCGACCCCGCCCGGTCCCGACCCGGGCCCGCCCGCGCCCGCGCCCTCCGGGAAAATGGCGGCCCGCTGACAGGCGGTCTGGCGGCCCGGCGGGCCGGGGCCGGGGCCGGGGCGGGGCGGCGGGCCGGGCGGGCCGGGCTGAGGCGGAGGCGCCCGCCGCTCACCTGTCAGCGCCGCCGCCGCCCGAGCTCCGCCGCAGCCCGGCGGCCGCGCACACGCCGGACGGGCCTGAGGGGGGAAGAGCGCGCGGCGGCCCGGAGCGGCGGCAGAGGGCGCGGGGCGGGCGGCGGCGGCTCCTTCCCCTTTCGGGCCCGAAAATGCCTCAGCCTCGAGACTAGGCGCCCCAACGCTCCTTCCCGTTCGCATGAGAACACACAGCGCCCACTTCCGGGACTCTGCGGAAGTCCCGCCCAGTGCCGCCGCGAGCTCCGCGCCCGCGCACGCAGCGCCCGCTCGCGACGGACGCTCGGCGCCCCGGGGGCGTGACGTCACTGCGGCGCGACGGCGCGATTGGACGCGCGACACCCCAGTCCGAGGGGCTGCGGGGAACCTTTCGGCGCGCTCCCCGCCCGGCGGCTCCTGTGACTGGCCCGGCGCAGCACGCAGACGCGCCCCGGCCACCCCTACGCGACCTGAGGAGGCTGCGGGCCAGCGGGGCCTCGGCATCCCGGACTCCCTCGATGCCATGATGGCCCCCATGACGCCGTGTAGAGCCCCTCATCACGGCCTTGTGCAACCCGGGGGAGCCTCACGAAGCCACCACGTGGGAAGCCTCCGAGTGCTGCTGCGGTCCCCGTCACCCTCTACCCGGGGGATGAAAAATAAATGAGTCCCAGCATTCCGACCCCCTGGCGGCCTGAAACGATCCTTCTGTTATAAAGGAATACTACAGGGCCGTCAAAATAGCTCATTGCACAGGCCGCTGCTTTGCCAAGTGAGCGACTCGGGTGCAGGCCCAGCCCCCATCTCAGGGAAGGACGTTTCCCTGCTGTGATCTCTCTCTCTCTCTCTCATTCTCTCACTATCTTATCTGTCTCTATAAGAAGGGAAAGGAGTCGGGATCGGGCGGTAGCGCAGCGGGTTAAGTGCATGTGGCGCAAAGCGGTGTAAGGATCCCGGTTGGAGCCCCCGGCTCCCCACCTGCAGGGGAGTCGCTTCACAGGCGGTGAAGCAGGTCTGCAGGTGTCTATCTCTCTCTCCCCCTCTCTGTCTTCCCCTCCTCTCTCCATTTCTCTGTCCTATCCGACAATAAATGACATTAATAACAATAACTACAACAATAATAAAAACAAGGGCAAGAAAAAGGAAATAAATAAATATTAAAAAAAAAAAAAAGAAGGGGAGTCGGGCAGTAGCACAGCGGGTTAAGCGCGTGTGGCGCAAAGCCCAAAGACCAGAGTAAGGATCCTGGTTCGAGGCCCTGGCTCCCCACCTGCAGGGGCGTCACTTCACAGGTGGTGAAGCAGGTCTGCAGGTGTCTGTCTTTCTCTCCCCCTCTCTGTCTTCCCCTCCTCTCTCCATTTCTCTCTGTCCTATCCGACAACATCATCATCAATAACAGCAATAATAACTACAACAATAAAACAACAAGAGCAACAAAAGAATAAATAAATATAAAAGAAAAAACAAAGAAAGAAATGGCATCTCTCCCTACTGAGAGACACAGAGAGAGATCCTAAACTGTGAAGAACGCAGATAACCAGAATGATGTATTTTTTTTTATTTATTCATGAGAAATGATAGGAGAAAGAGAAAGAACCAGACATCACTCTGGTACATGCTTGAGAGTCCAATGCCTTATCCACTGTGCCACCTCCGGACCACGATGGTTTTTTTTTTTTTTTTTTAACATCTCCAGGACCGTGAAATAGCTCACTTGGTCAGTGTGCTGTTTTTTGGGTTTTTTTATTGTCCCTTTTTGTTGCCCTTGTTGTTTTTCATGGATGTTGTAGTTATTGTTATTGTTGTTGGTGTCGTTGTTGTTAGATAGGACAGAGAGAAATGGAGAGAGGAGGGGAAGACAGAGAGGGGGAGAGAATGACAGACACCTGCAGACCTGCTTCACCGCCTGTGAAGCGACTCCCCTGTAGGTGGGGAGCCTGGGGCTCGAACCAAGATCCTTACTTCGGTCCTTGCGCTTTGCGCCACGTGCGCTTAACCTGCTGTGCTACTGCCCGACTCTGGAGAGTGTGCTGTTTAACCACCTGCAGGACCCTGGTTGGACCCCCACACACACATTGAAAGAAGCTTCTCTGTTGTGGTCTCTGTAGTGTTCTGTCTGTCGGTCTCTCTCTGTCATGCATGAATGAATCATCATTTTCAAACAGCACTGCTCTCAGCCCCTCTTTCTATCTCTATATTAACTGAAAAAAAAATGAATTATGCATAAGGACCCAGGTTCAAGCCCCTGTTCCCCACCTACAAGGGGAAAAACAAGTGGTGAAGCAGAGCTGCAGGTGTCTCTCTGCCTCTTTCCCTTCCTGTCTTTACCCTCCCAATTTATATCTCTATCCAATAACAAGTAAATAAAAATAAAGTAGATCCCTTCGACCCAGGTTTGAGACCAGCCTTCAGTAAACTAAAGGAAGCTTCAGTGCCTTGACATTCCTTTCTCTCTCTCTTTCTCTCTCTCTGAATTCTACATTGTCTTTTTTCTTTTTCTTTTTTAATTTCTAGTTATTTATTTATTTATTTTGCCTCCAGAGCTTTCGCTGGGGCTCGTGCCTGCACTATGAATCCACTGCTCCTGAAGGCTATTTTTTCCCTTTTGTTGCCCTTGTTGTTTTATTGTAGTTATTATTGTTATTGCTGTTGTTGTTGTTGGATAGGACAGAAAGAAATGGAGAGAGGAAGGGAAGACCTGCAGACTTGCTTCGCCAGCTGTGAAGTGATTTCCCCCCCCCCCCCGCAGGTGGGGAGTCGGGGCTCGAACCGGGATCCTTAGGCCAATCCTTGCACTTCATGCCATATGTGTGCTTAACCCGCTGCGATACTGCCCAGCCCCCCTACCTTTTTTTTTTTAAGATTTATTTATGAGAAAGATAGGGGAGTCCGGCGGTAGCGCAGCAGGTTAAGCGCAGGTGGCACAAAGGGCAAGGACCGGCATAAGGATCCCGGTTGAACTCCCGACTTCCCACCTGCAGGGGAGTCGCTTCGCAGGTGGTGAAGCAGGTCTGCAGGTGTCTCTCTTTCTCTCCCCCTGTCTTCCTCTCCTCTCTCCATTTCTCTCTGTTCTATCCAGCAACGACGACATCAGTGGCAACAACACAATAACTACAACAAAAAGCAAGTGCAACAAAAAAAGGGAATAAATATTTATGAGAAAGATAGGAAGAGAGAGAGAGAGAAAAAAAAAACAGACATCATTCTGATGCCTGTGCAGCTGGGGACTGAACTCAGGACCTCATGCTTGAGAGTCCAGTGTTTTATCCACTGAGCCACCTCCTGGGCCCCTCTGCATTCTGTCTTTAGCCAAACAATAAGATAAAATAAAATGGAATAAATGGGCTGGGCTGGGCTGGGCTGGGCTGGGCTGGGCTGGGCTGGGAAGTAGAGGAGTCATACATGTGTGAGGCCTCACCAGGACCTGGCACTGAAGAAAAATTCAGAGACTAGTGGGTAGACAGCTCAGTGAGTAGAGTCCAGATCATACATGGCTATTTCCTGGTACCACATACGATGGATTGGTGCTCTGATCTCTCTTCCTCTCATTAGATAACTAAGTTCTTTTTATTACTATTTTATTATTATTATCACTATATTATTATTATTATTACTATTTTTTTTTAATCAGACCAGTCTCAGCTCTTGCTTATGCTGGTGCCAGAGATTGAATGTGGGAACTCTGGTAGTCCAGGCATAAAAATCTTTTATGCAAATATCTGTGCTATCATCCCTTCCATAAACCAAATCTTTTTTTTTCCTTTTTTCTTTTTTTCCCCCCCCAGGGTTATTGTTGGGCTCGGTGCCTGCACCATGAATCCACCGCTCCTGGAGGCCATTTTTTTCCCCCTTTTGTTGACCTTGTTGTAGCTTCGTTGTGGTTATTATTATTGCCCTTGTTGATGCAATTCGTTGTTGGATAGGACAGAGAGAAATGGAGAGAGGAGGGGAAGACAGAGAGGAGGAGAGAAAGATAGACACCTGCAGACCTGCTTCACCGCCTGTGAAGCGACTCCCCTGCAGGTGGGGAGCCGGGGGCTCGAACCGGGATCCTTACGCCGGTTCCTGCGCTTTGCGCCACATGCGCTTAACCCACTGCGCCACCTCCCGACCCCCTTTTTTTCCTTTTTTGTTGCCCTTGTTTTAGTTATTGTAGTTATTTTTTTTTTAATTTTTTTTAAAGAAAGTATTCATTAACAAAACCATAGGGTAGGAGGGGTACAACTCCACACAATTCTCACCGCCCAATCTCCATATCCCACCCCCTCCCTGTAGTTATTATTGTTGTTGTTGTTGTTATTTATGTTGTTGTTGTTGGATGGGACAGAGAGAAATCAAGAGAGGAGGTTTAAGACAGAGGGCGAGAGAAAGACAGACACCTGCAGACCTGCTTCACCATCTGCAGGTGGGGAGCCAGGGGCTGGAACTGGGATCCTTATGCTGGTCCTTGCACCTTGCCCATGTGCGCTTGACCTGCAGTGGTACTGCCGCCCCCCCTTTGAAACTTTTATTATCATTTTTATTTATTGGAGACAACCAGAAATCAAGAGGGGAGAGGGAGGGGGGGAGGGAGACAGAGAGACACCTTCACCACTTGCCTAGCTTTACCCTTGGCTAGGGGCTCAAACCTGGGTTCTTGGACATTATAACGTGTGCTCAACCAAGTGTGCACCACCTAGCCCCTTGAATGAATTTCTCAAACTGGAGGCACCCACATCCCTATGTCCAGTAGTTACTGACCTATCATGTCTGCCTTGATGCCAATCGTCTGTATGGCAGTTTTCCTGCATCTTCCCTGCTGGTCTGCTGGCATAATGGTGGGTTTCTGCTGTCCCCATCAATCTTGGTGTCGCAAACATTTCCTTTTAAAGATTCTTTCTGACAACCTGAAAGATTCCACAGTGGATAAAGGGTGGCTTCTCAAGCATACAGTCTCAAGTCTGAGCCCTGGCATCACACGTACCAGAATGATGCCATGGTTCTATCACTCTCTCAGTAGCAAATAAAAACAAATCTTTACAAAAAAAAGAAATCTATCCTCTTTTGAATCAGGAACTGCTGTTCACCCTGGAGTGTGAGGTGGGGTCTGCTCCTGCCTCAGGGCAGCCTCTCCTGTGCATGGAAGCTCTCCAACCTCTAGTCACATAGGGAACTGGGGGTACCTCAACCCTCCCACCAGAATCCCCACACCTTACACCATCTAGGGGAGGAGGGAACACAGGAAATGGATGCACAGCAAGGTTAGAGTTTAGGGAAGGCAAGTCAGTCTCTCTCACTCTGTCTATCTTGTTAAATAAATATTTTTATTTTTCTTCCATTTTTTATTTGTGGTTAATAGTGGGGTTACAAGACTGTAAGAGTACAGTGTATAGATCCCACCAAACTTCTGTGGCCTCCCACTCTCCCACTTCCCAAAGATAACTATCTTAGTTCTTACAAATCTTAGAAAGTTTGCAAAAATGAAATAATAAAAATAAATAAATAAAACAGCAGTTTGCTTGCTTGTATTTTTCCCCCAAGTTCATGAGTATCAGTTCTCCAGATTCCACATATGAGTCAAACCATCTGGTAGTTGTCAGCCAGCCCCCTGCTCGGCAGTAGTTGTCTTTCATCTCTTTACATATTTCACTAGGCATAATCACCTCCAGTTCCAGTCATTTTGTTCCAAGGAATGCAATACCATCTTTTTTGATTGCAGAGTAGCATTCTATGGAATATATATTCCAAAATTTCTTTTTTTTTAATCTTTTTAGTTTCTTTTTTTTTTTAGTTTTATTTGTTTATTAATGAAAAATATAGTAGGAGAGAAAGAACCAGATATCACTCTGGTATATATGCTACTGGGGATTGAACTTGGGGCCTCATGCTTAAGAGCCCAATGCCTTATCCACTGTGCCACTTCCTGGGTCACTCTGTAATTTCTTTAGCTAGGCATCTGTGATGGGTATTTAGGCTTATTCTGCCCTTTGGCTATTGTGAATAATGCAGCTATGAACACTGGAGGGCATATGTCCGTTCGAATTAGTGTTTAAGTGTTCTTTGGATAAATGCCTACAAGCGGCATTTCTGGATCATAAAGTAATTCCATTTTTGTTTGTGTAAGGACTCTCCATACAATCTTCCACATGGGTTGCACCAGTTGTGTAACTACTTTTCAAATATTTAAAAATAGGGCAGGGGTAAATAGCATAATGGTTATGCAAAGAGACTCTCCTGTTTGAGGTTTCAAAATCCCAGGTTCAATCCCCCGCACCACCATAAAGCAGAGCAGAGTAGTGCTCTGGTAAAAAAAAAAAAAAAAAAAAGAAAGAAAAGAAAGAAAGAAAGAGAGGGAGGGAGAGAGAGAGAAGGAAAGGAAAGAAAGGAAGGAAGAAAGGAAGAAAGAAAGAAAGAAAGAAAGAAAGAAAGAAAGAAAGAAAGAAAGAGGGGTGGTAGTGCTGCAGGTTAAGCGCACGTGGTGCAAAACACAAGGACCGGCATAAGGATCCTGGTTCGAGCCCCCGGCTCCCCACCTGCAGGGGAGTCGCTTCACAGGCGGTGAAGCAAGTCTGCAGGTGTCTGTGTTTCTCTCTCCCTCTCTGTCTTCCCCTCCTCTCTCCATTTCTCTCTGTCCTATCCAACAACAATGACAGCAATAACAACAGCAATAATAACCACAACAATGAGAAAACAACAAGGGCAACAAAAGAGGAAAAAAAGTGGCCTCCAGGAGCAGTGGATTTGTAGTGCAGGCACGAGTCCCAACAGTACCCCTGGAGGCAAAAAAAAAAAAAAAGTAAAATATATATGGCAAGGTAATGGATCTCCATTCAAGCCCCTAGCCCCCACCTGCAGGGGGAAGATTCATGTCCAGTGGGACAATGCAAGTGTCTCTACTTCTCTCTTTTTTAAATTTCTTTTTTTTTTAATATTTATTTATTTATTCCCTTTTGCTGCCCTCGTTTTTTACTGTTGTAGTTATTATTGTTATTGATGTCGTCATTGTGGGATAGGACAGAGAGAAATGGAGAGAGGAGAGGAAAACAAAGAGGGGGAGAGAAAGATAGACACCTGCAGACCTGCTTCACTACCTGTGAAGCGACTGTCCTGCAGGTAGGGATCCGGGGGCTCCAACCAGGATCCTTATGTCCCTGTGCTTTGCACCACGTGCGCTTAACCCGCTGCACAACCGCCCGACTCCCAAATTTCTTGTTTTTTAAAGATTTATTTTTTTTATTCATAAGAAATGTTGGGAAATTGTGCAGACACAGTCACATCTGCCATGTTGTCCCCTCAGGCTATTGCTAGTTCCCGTGAGAGTTGGGACATTCTCGGAGCGCCTGTTCCTCCATGTTGTGCCCTCAGGGCATTGTCTATTCCCTGCAATGGTTGCGGTGCTCTCGTTGCTCCTCCCCCTTCCCATTCTCGCGAGAGCTACTCCCATAAAAGCCCTTCTTCCGCACCTCTCTCTCTTGCCGGCTCTTCACTTCAGTGTTTAGATGCAGTGTGTGAGGCGGTCATTTTTGCTACCTCCACGTGGCCCAACCTGTTTCTCTCTCACCCAACTCTGAGGTGCCAGCGCAAATAAAGATTTGTGTTTCCTCTTCGCTCCAGATCTCCTCTCTCTCTTCTCCGTGGCGCAGCCCGACAGAGAAAGATAGGTGGAGAGAGAGAAAGAACCAGACATCACTCTAGTACATGTGCTGCAGGGGACTGAACTCAGGACCTCATGGTTGAGAATCCAATGCTTTAACAACTGTGCCACCTCCCGGACCACTTTTTAAAATTTCTTTATTGGGGAATTAATGGTTTACAGTTGACAGTAAAATACTGTAGTTTATACATGAATAACATTTCCCAGTTTTCCATATAACAATACAACTCCCACTAGGTCTTCCTCTGTTCTCTCTCTTTCTCCTTTCTACATCTCACCTCTGTCTAAAATTTTAAAAAAATGTTGCTTCAGCAGTACACATACTAAAATTAGAATGATACAGAGATTAGTGCAGTGGGGTCCCTGTGCAGCATGACATGCAAATTCACGAAGCTTTCCAGACTTTTTTCTCAGTATATAACTTATTAGTGAATGAAAATAAAAGAAAGAAAATGGTGGAGTTGTGTAGGCATTGAGCTCCAGCTATAAAACTGGTAGAGGAAAAAAGAAGACAGAAAAAGAAAAGAAAAACACATGCTGTCCTTGTTTAGTTGGCTCAACATATAAATGGCCCTGGGATGGGAGACATAGTGTCTGACTCACTCTACTGTGTAATTTTTTTTTATTTCTTTATTGAGGAATTAATGTTTTACATTCAATAGTAAATACAATAGTTTGTACATGCATAACATTCCCCAGATTCCCATTTAACAATACAACCCCCACTATGTCATTCATCATCTTTCATGGACCTGTATTCTCCCCACCCACCCACCCACCCCAGAGTCTTTTACTTTGGTGTAATACTCCAATTCCATTTCAGGCTCGACTTGTGTTTTCTTTTCTGATCTTGTTTTTCAACTTCGGCCTGAGAGTGAGATCATCCCATATTCATCCTTCTGTTTCTGACTTATTTCACTCAACATGATTTTTTCAAGGTCCATCCAAGATCGGCTGAAAACGGTGAAGTCACCATTTTTTACAGCTGAGTAGTATTCCATTGTGTATATAGACCACAACTTGCTCAGCCACTCATCTGTTGTTGGACACCTGGGTTGTTTCCAGGTTTTGGCTATTACAAATTGTGCTGCCAAGAACATATGTGTACACAGATCTTTTTGGATGGATGTGTTGGGTTCCTTAGGATATATCCCCAGGAGGGGAATTGCAGGGTCATATATGGTAGGTCCATTTCTAGCCTTCTGAGAGTTCTCCAGACTGTTCTCCACAGAGGTTGGACCAATTGACATTCCCACCAGCAGTGCAGGAGGGTTCCTTTGACCCCACAGCCTCTCCAGCATTTGCTGCTGTTACCTTTTCTGATGTGTGACATTCTCACAGGAGTGAAGTGATATCTCATTGTTGTCTTGATTTGCATTTCTCTGACAATCAGACTTGGAGCATTTTTTCATGTGTTTCTCGGCCTTTTGGATCTCTTCTGTGGTGAATATTCTGTCCAAGTCCTCCCCCCATTTTTGGATGGGGTTATTTGTTGTCTTGTTGTTGAGTCTGGCAAGCTCTTTATATATGTTGGTTATTAAACTCTTTTTTTATATGTATTTTTAAATATTTATTTTATTTATTTATTCCCTTTTGTTGCCCTTGTTGTTTTATTGTTGTAGTTATTATTGTTGTTGTCGTTGTTGGATAGGACAGAGAGAAATGGAGAGAGGAGGGGAAGACAGAGAGGAGGAGAGAAAGCTAGACACCTGCAGACCTGCTTCACCGCCTGTGAAGCGACTCCCCTGCAGGTGGGGAGCCGGGGTTCGAACCGGGATCCTTATGCCGGTCCTTGTGCTTTGCGCCACCTGCGCTTAACCCGGGTTATTAAACTCTTATCTGATGTATGGCATGTAAAGATCTTCTCCCATTCTGTGAGGGGTCTCTTGGTTTGGATAGTGGTTTGCTTTGTAATTTCTAAAGATACTTACTAGCCTTTCCCCTCATGTCAGCACTAGCCTTTTTTCCTCATGGCAGCACCGTGTGTAAAATCCCCACATCAGGGTCCAATCTTTGGCCCAGTTCTCTCAGAGCAATGGGAGGGCTGCTCTTGGGCTCAGGTCCTGTGATATTTTGGTACAACTCACATAACTTCTCCTTTCAAGCTTCAAAGGTGGTGGAGCAATGTAGTGACATCTCTCTATGTCTCCATCTTTCTCTGAAACATGGAGAGAAGTTGACCAGGAGGACCCAGTATCTTGTATATAGCTGTGCTATTGGATGCTAAAAATAATACATATTGTTAATTGAGTTTGTGGGGGGGGGGGGCAGGCGGGGGCTCCCCTGGTTGAGACACATATTACAATGTGCGAGAACCCAGGCTCAAGCCCCCAGTCCCCAACTGCAGGGGGGAAGCTTCATGAGTGGTGAAGCAGTGCTGCAGGTGTCTCTGCTTCTCTTTTCCTCTCTACTTCCCTCTTCCCTTTCAATTTCTCTGTCTCTCTCCAATAAGCAAACCAACAAATGCATTTTTAAAAACTGAGCTGGTTAAATAGCTCTCTCGGATAGTGTGCTGTCTTGTTATGTGATGTGTTCCATGCAGGTCTGCACCCAGTCCCCATGACATTAAAGGAAGCTCAGTGCTGGGCCAGCAGTGGTGCACCTGGTTAAGCGCACACATTCCAGTGCACAAGGACCCAGGTTCAAGCCCCTGGCCCCCACCTTCAAGGGGAAGTGGTAAAGCAGAGCTGCAGGTGTCTCTCTGTCTCTTTGCCTCTCTATCTCCTCCCCCCTTTTCAACTTCTGTCTCTATACACTAGTAAAATAAATAAATAAATAAATAAATAAAGGATGGAAGGAAGCCCTCTGGCCCCTAGATGCCACCCACACAGAAATACACCAGGGAACAAGCCTGATCAAATGATTAATGACATATATATTGAAACCATAGGGGGAAGTAACGTAATCTCTCAATTTGTACAGATACTGTGAAATGTGTAAGCAGGTAATGAAAACTCATGGGCAGGGGTTAGCCGGTGGCACACCCGGTAGAGTACACAGGTCACTTTGTGTTTGTGAGGACACAGGTTCAAGCTTCCAGTCCCCAACTGCAGTGGAGGAAACTTCACAAGCAATGGAGCAGTGTTTCAAGTGTTTTTTTAATCTCCTCCCCTTCCCCTCCCCTCCCCAATTTCTCTGTCTTTATTAGGAAGAAAGGGTGACCAGGAAAGAATAATGGCCACCAGTAGTCCAGGCAGAAAGCCCCAGTGATAATCCTGCCGGCAAGCTAACACACCAGCAACGAGACAGGAAAAGTCCGGGATTTTTCTCTCTAGCAGAATGCCCACTTGTGGCCTTTAAAATAATCACGTCACAACTGAATTAATTGTTCTGTCATGACTCAGCAATGAGCCCTCCATCACTGGGTGAAACTGGGGGAGCAGCTTCTGCCTACCGATTCACAGTTTAGGAATTGCTTCTTAACAGAGTGAGGGTGGGGCAGGGCAGACAGCATAATGGTTATGCGAAAGATTTTCAGGGCTAGGCAGTGGTAGTTAAGCACACAGAATACTATGGGCAGGGACCTGAGCAAGGATCCGGGTTTGAGCCCCTGTCCCCACGTGTAGCGAGGAAGCTTCATAAGCAGTGAAGAAGTCTTCAGGTTTCTTTCATCTTTTCCTTTCCTTTTCTTTTCCTTTCTTTTCCTTTTTCTTTTTGTATAACCATTATGCTATCTATACCCAACCTAAATATTTATTTATTTATTTATTATTGGACAGAGATAGAGAGAAATTGAGGGGGGAAGAGGGAGAAATAGAGAGGGAGAGAGACAGAGACCTCTGCCTTGCTTCACTGCTTGTGAAGCTTCCCTTCTGCAGGTGGGGACCAGGATTTTGAACCTTGGTCCTTGTGCACTGTAATGTTAGTGTTTAACCAGGTGCACCACCGTCTGGCCTCCCAGGTGTCTTTTTTTCTCCCTTTTCCCTCTCAAAATGGCCCCCAGTAGTGGTGGATTCACAGTGCAAGCACTGAGCTTCAGCGATAACCTTGGAGGCAAAAATAAATAAGTAAATACATATTTTTTTTTCTTGCCTGAATCTCTGAAGTCCCAGGTTCAATCTCTAGCACCCTTTAAACCAGAATTGGACCTGGATGAAGGCGCATACTACAATGCAAAAGGACACGAGTTCAAGCCCCTGGTCCCCACCTGCAGGGTGAAATGTCCTGAGTACAGGAACAGTGCTGCAGGTGTTTTTCGGTCTCTCTTCTTCACTAGTTCCCTCCACTCTAAATTTCTCTCTGTCTTTATCCAAAATAAATTAATTCAAATTAAATAGTGAGGCCTAGCCAGGAAGATAGCATGAAAAGAGACTTTGATGGGAGTCGGGTTGTAGGTCACCGGGTTAAGTGCAGGTGGCACAAAGCGTAAGGACAGGCGTAAGGATCCCGGTTCAAGCCCCCGGCTCCCCTCCTGCAGGGGAGTCACTTCACAAGTGGTGAAGCAGGTCTGCAGGTGTCTATCTTTCTCTCCCCCTCTGTCTTCCCCTCCTCTCTCCATTTCTCTCAGAGCTATCCAACAACAACAACAATAATAACTACAACAATAAAACAAGGGCAACAAAAGGGAATAAAATAAATATTAAAAAAAAAAAGAAAAGAGACTTTGATGTCTGAGGCTCCAAAGTTCCAGGTTCAACCCCTCACATCACCATAAGCCAGAGTTGAACAGTGCTCTGGGGGGAAAAAAAGGGGGGGAGAGGGACAGAAAGAGAAAGAGAGAAAAGAAACAAAATAATGGAAACTGTGTGATGGAAACACACACGGGTTCTATGACACTCCCCCACTCTTAAAGGGATTTTTTTTCCCCAGAACACTTAACCAGGCACACTACCACCTGGCCCATTTTAAATTTTTTGTTAAGATTTATTTGGGGGCAGGGGTAGATATTCAATCCCCCGTCCCACCATAAGCCAGAACCGAGCAGTGCTCTGGTAATAAATAAATAAATAAATAAATAAATAAATAAATAAATAAAATTATTTTATTATAATTAAAAGAGTTTCACATATGAGAGAGAGAGAGAGAGAGGAGTCAGAGTATGTGTCACTCTGGTATATGTGTTGTGCAGATCAAGCCAGGAATCTCAGTCACGAAAGCTCAGTGCTTTACCAGCTGAGCCCTCTCTCCCTGGCCACCTTAAGGATTTTTTTTTTTTTTTTTAGTACTGCAGAGGGGCTGTTAGAAGAAGACTGTTAGGAGGTGACTTCCTGCTAACACTCTCTCCCTGGATATGCCAGGCCCCTCCTCCTCCTGGCAGCAGCAAGGGTGCCAGGCCTGGGCTCTGTGGTATGAGCCTCCTGCCCTCTTCTCAATAAGGTTTCTGTGTGTCACCAAGAAAAATCTGAGCTGTCACCAGGCTGTCACCGGGCTGACTACTGGGTGGGGAGGGCACATCCCTCCTCTGTGCCCACTGCTTCAGGCTGACCAAAGATCAAACTGACACCAGACAGAATAACAAGGAAGAAAAAGAAAAAATTTGAAAAACATTTAATGCTAGCTTGCACTTCCGGTAAACAAGATTTCAATCTAGGGAAAGTCAGTAACTCACCTCCTGAGAGGACTTTGGCTAAAGACAAAGGTCAGCCACCAGTGGCAATCAGGAAAGCACCATGGAGAAGGTGGGGCCTGGGCTGCTTGGAGGTGCAGGGGGCCAGGCCACAGGCTTGATCCCTGGCTCAGCATAAGGACGGGCGCTCTGCTTACTCTCTCTTTCTCTGCCACTCATTCTCTCTCTCTCTAATTTTTAATTTTTTTTTTTTTTGCTTCCAGGGTTATCGCTGGGGCTCTGTGCCTGCATTATGAATCCACTGCTCCTGGAGGCCATTTTTTCTCTTTTGCTGCCCTTGTTTATTGCTGTTATTGATGTGGTCATTGTTGGATAGGACAGAGAGAAATGGAGAAAGGAGGGGAAGACAGAGAGGGGGAGAGAAAGATAGACACCCGCAGACCTGTTTCACTGCTTGTGAAGCGACTCCCCTGCAGGTGGGGAGCCGGGGGCTCAAACCGGGATCCTTACGTCGGTCCCTGTGCTTTGCACCATGTGTGCTTAACCCGCTGCATTACCACCCAGCCTCTCTGTCTCTCTCTTTAAATAAAGCTTTCTGGATAATCTGAAAACCGTCCACTGGGAATTTGCCTCAACTCTGAATATATCTGGCTGTCTGAATGGGGGAGGGGTGTGCTGTGAACATGGAGTCCCAGTGGCTCAGCCCTGTGGGGGAACTGAATTTCAAAGTCAAGGTAGGCTTAGTGAATGTCCACCCAGCATTTGAGCTGTGGGTCTTGGGAAGTCCTGGGAAAATGCAAGTGACATGGGGTTAGTGCAGGTTGGCAGTGCCCCCAGAGCCAGCTGACTTGTTTCTGTTTCCCTGTGGTCAGGGCATGTGCAAGGACCCAGGTTCAAGCCCTTGGTTTGCACCTGGCATGGGAAGCTTCACAAATAGTGAAGCAGTGCTACAGGTCTCTCTCTCTTTAATGTCTTTTTCTTTTTTACTCCACTGCACTGGTCATCTCTGGCTTATGGTGGTGCTGGAGATTGAATTTAGGACTTTGGAGTCTCAGCCTTCAGAGTCTCTTTGCATAAGCATTATGCTCCCTCCCCCACCCCTCTGTTTTTTTTTTTTTTTTCTTCTTTTCCTCCTCCAGAGTTATTGCTGGGCTCGGTGCCTGCACCATGAATCCACCGCTCCTGGAGGCCATTTTTCCCCCCTTTTGTTGCCCTTGTTGTAGCTTCGTTGTGGTTATTATTATTGCCCTTGTTGACGCAATTCGTTGTTGGATAGGACAGAGAGAAATGGAAAGAGATGGGGAAGACAGAGAAGGGGAGAGAAAGATAGACACCTGCAGACCTGCTTCACCGCCTGTGAAGTGATTCCCCTGCAGGTGGGGAGCTGGGGGCTCGAACCGGGATCCTTAACGCCGGTCCCTGCGCTTTGCGCCACATGCGCTTAACCCACTGCGCCACCGCCCGACCCCCTGTTGTTTTTTTAAAATTATCTTTATTTATTGGATAGAGACAACCAGAAATCAAGAGGGTAGGTGGAGAGAGAGAGAGGAGAGAGAGAGAGACCTGCAGCCTGCTTTACCACTGGCAAAACTTTCCCCTTGCAGGTCGGGGCTGGGAGCTTGATCCCGGGTCCTTTCTCACTGTAACTTGTGCATTCAAACAGAAGCACCACCACCCCGCCCCCTTTCTCTCATTCTCTATCCTCCCCTTCCCTCTTGATTTCAGCCAGTCTCTATCCAGAGGTGGCTTAAGAGCACACCCACAGGTGAAAGGATCAAAGGGCCACCTCAGTGGACTCTGAGCTTATCCGAAGGAAGATGACTTTGGATGACTGTCCTATCAGATGAACCCTGAAAAACAGAGTTCTATGCTGGCCCATGTGAAGAAAGACAAAGTGGAGTGGAGCTGGGTGATGTCGCTCCTGGTCAGGTGCACAAGTTACCATGTGTAAGGACCCAGGTTCAAGCTCCCAGGCCCCACCTGCAGAGGGGAAGGTTCACAAGTGGTGATGCTTGTCTGCAGCTGTTTTTCTTTCTCTCTCTCTATCCCCCCCTCCACTCTTAATTTCTCTCTGTCCTATTCAATAAAGAAAAAAAGGGCCAGGTGGTAGAACACTCAGTGGAGTGTACATGTTACAGTGCGCAAGGACCCGGGCTCAAGCACCTGGTTCTCATGTGTGGTGGGAAAGCTTCACCATCAGGGAAGCAAGTACTGTAGGCGTCTCACTTTCTCTCTATCTACCCTTTCCACTGTGGTTTCTTTGGCTTCTCTCTGTTTCTGTCTAATAAATGTATAAATGAATTCTCAAAAGGGGGGCTGACTGCCAGGAGCAGTGGATTTGTTATACAGGCACTGAGCCCCAGTGACAATCCTGGTATCAATAATAAAAATAAATAAATAAATAAATAAATAAATAAATAAATAAATGAAATAAAAAAAGACAAAGAAAGGGATCCCACCCCACCCCAATGCTGAACCACATCAGGAACCAGTCCCCAGCCTGAGTAACATGAGCCCCTGTGACACCACAGCCCCACTACTGCCCCTGCCTGAGGCCCAGGGGACACTGCCTAGGTCACAGCCTATGGAGCAGAGAAAACACCAAAGCCATGCTCGAGTTCTGACCCACCCCAGCGGAGATGCCCATGTTTGCCTCAGACACTGGGTTAGAGGAACAGTGCAGAAACACACTCCACTGGTCCACAGATCTTAACCCGGGCCCAGCGCCCCTGGACTGAGCCCTGGCACCCCTTCCTGCCCTGTTCCTGGGGGGCATGTTGTGACTGCAGGCTAGAAGCTTAAAGTGATCCCCAAGGGCTGCAGTGGAGCCCAAACCCAGAAGGGGGCTCCCAGGAAGTGAGAGGCCGATGTGTCTGCAGCCTGACACTGGTCACATCCATCTCTCACACTTGTGCTGTCCTGACCTGTCACCAGCCCAGATGTGACAGGGCTGAAGGTCACAGCCACCAAGTGCAGGGGTGCAGGGGTGGGGGAGAGTGGTTTTGGGGGGACAGGGCCTCAGTCCCAGCACCTGAAGAAGCTGGCAGGAGAAGCATCCCCAGAGGCTCTGGACAGGGTTGGGCGTAGACAGAGCAGCACAGTGCTCCCCAAGGAGTCCTTCTCTCTTCCCAGCAGCCCAGATCTGTCCCAAGGCCACACCACCACCGGGTCAGGAGGAGGGGGCAGCAAGCACTGAGTTGTACCCACAGTGTGGCTGGCTCCAGGCTGCCCCTCCTGGATGACCGGGCCTGCAGCCCACTGTCCTCTGTGGTTGCCACAGTTGGGAGATGTGGCCAGTAGGGAGGTTGGGGTCCATGCCAGGAAGCTTCTGAGAACTTGAAGAGGATGGAGATGAAATGGTCAAGTGCAGGCAGGACATGCAGCAGTGAGGTCCCGAGCTCCCTCCCATACATGCCTAAGAGACTCCATCCAGCTCCATCTCACCCGAGAATCAGGAACCTCTTACAAGGCACTTGTGACAATAAAGGAAGAACAGGTCGGGTGGCTGGACAGGCGGGGCAGGGGGGTCTAGCCAAGGTCAGAGTGGCACTGACCAGGTGGGCACAGAGGGCCAGAAGAGGCAGCTTGCGGGGACAATATGTTGTGTGTGTGTGTGTGTGTGTGTGTGTGTGTGTGTGTGTGTGTGTGTAGGGGGAGAGTATCAACCCAGGACAAACAGCGATGGATTGTTCTAGAAAGCTACTCTAGGGAGTCGGTGGTAGCTCAGCGGATTAAGCGCACGTGGCACAAAGTGCAAGGACAGGCTTAAGGATGCCGGTTTGAGCCCCTGGCTCCCCACCTGCAGGGGAGTCGCTTCACAGGCGGTTAATCATGTCTACAAGTGTCTGTCTTTCTCTCCCCCCTCTGTCTTCCCCATCTCTCTTGATTTCTCTCTGTCTTATCCAACAACAAAGACAGCAATAACAACAATAACAATAACGACCACAACAAAGGCAACAAAAATGGGAAAAATAGCCTCCAGGAGCAATGGATCTGTAGTGCTGGCACCAAGCCCCAGTGATAACCCTAGAGGCAAAAACAAAAAAAAGAAAAGGAAAGAAAAAACAAAGAAAGCTACTCTAAAGCAGGGAGGTAATTCTTAACTAAGATGTCTGCTGAAGGGGGCAGGAAGAGAGCATGATGGTTATCAAACAGATTCTTGTGCCTGAGGCTCCAAGTCTACAAAGTTCTAGGTTCAGGTTCAGTCCTCAGCAACACCATAAGACAGAACTGAGCAGATCTGGGGATGCGGTGGGAGGGGGTGGAGAACCAACTATGAGCGGAAGTAAAAGAAGGAAGCAGAAATCACTTCTGAACTGGATAGCCTTTGGGGGCAAGATTGGGAGAGGTGTTCAAGCACTTGGAAGGAAGGAAGTGAGGCTGGGGAGAAATAGTTAGTGGTTATGTAAAATGCCTTTCATTTATGCAAAACATCTTCTATGCCTGAAGTTCTGAGATCCCAGGTTCAGTCCTCAGCACTACCATAAGCCAGAGCTGTGTAATGCTTTGGTTTAAAAAAAAAAAAGAAAGGGATTCGGGTGGTAGCGCAGAGGGTTAAGTGCACATGGCGCAAAGCACAAGGGCCGACAGAAGGATCCCGGTTCGAGCCTCCAACACCCCATCTGCAGGGAAGTCGCTTCACAGGTGTTGAAGCAGGTCTGCAGGTGTCTATCTTTCTCTCCCTCTCTCTGTCTTCCCCTCCTCTCTCTTCATTTCTCTCTGTCCTATCCAATAATGACTACGTCAATAACAACAATAATAACTACAACAACAATAAAAAGACAACAAGGGCAAAAAAAGGGAAAATAAATAAATAAATAAATTTTTAAAAAGTCTCTCATGCCTGAGGCACCAAAGGAAACAGGTTCAGTCTTCACCGTTGTGAAGACAGTGATCCCTTTTTGCTTGTTGGCCTATGGAGAGGAGGCTGCCCTCCCTGCTGGCTCCAGGAGGTGACTCAGGGACTCAGGCTGCACTAGGGTGGGGAGTGTGTGTGTGTGTGTGTGTGTGTGTGTGTGTGTATGTGTGTGTTGTGTGTGTGTGTGTGTGCAGGAGGCAGGAGACATTTGCAGGGCAGCTTGATGACGCCCAGCGGTGGCTTCAACTGTAGGAAGGACGTTGAGAAATGACATGTTTAGTAATATGGAGACAAAGAGCACTTCAGGGAGGAAGGAACAGAGCAGTGACTAACCCCACCTCAGAGTCGCCTGAGCCCCTAAAGCCATGTCTGGGATATGGGGGGCTCAGGGACAGCTGTGTGCTCTGCTATGCCCTGCTCCCCACAAAGGTCCCACAGGACATGGAGTCAAGGTCCAGGGCTTCCCGTGCTGTAAGCTGGACTGATTCCAGTGGAGCCCTGGACCTGCCCTGGGCGTTGTGAGTGCATCCCGGGTGTGGACTTCTCACCTGGGCAGGGAACACTGGTCCTCTTCCTTGGACACAGCTGCAAGCTGACTCCCAACAAAGGGAGACATTGCAATTCCACACACACCTGTATTTACAGATTAGATAATTATCTGAGCACAGTTCACTGACAGAGCAAAGACCAAAGAGTGGAAGTTTCTGGAGCTGGCGAAATACTCACCTAGTCAACTGCCTACCTTGCCCAGGTCTGAGCCCCCCAAAACACTGCATGGGAGTACTTCTGCACTTGGGTATTGTTTTGTCTCTCCTTCTCTCTCTGTCTCTGATTGAAAAGGTTGGCCTGCAGTGGGACAGGTACACCTGGTAGAGAGCATATGTTTCCTTGCACAAAGACCTGGGTTCAAGCCCCAGGTCCCCACATGCACAGGGGAAGCTTCACAAGTAGTGAAGCAGGATTCCAGGTGTCTCTCTTTCTCTCTATCTCCCCCTCCTCTCTCAATTTCTCCTTGTTTTATCAATTAAAATAAAAATAAAGAAAAAAAACTTTAAGAGAAAGTTGATCTGCAGCAGTGAAATCGTGCATGTGTAATATCCTGGGAAACCAAGAGAAGCAGATAAAAATTAATTAATTAATTAGAAAGTTCTGTGGCCAGGTGGTGGCACACCTGGTTGAATGCACATGTCACAACGCGGAAGGACCCAGGTTCGATCCCCTGGTTCCCACCTTCAGGGGGAAACTTCACAAGTGGTGAAGCAGGGCTGCAGGTGTCTCTCTGTCTCTCTTCCTCCTTATCACCCCCTTCCCTCTCGATTTCTACCTCTCTCTAGCCAATAAATAAATAAAGATCATTTTTTTAAAAAAAGAAAGTTCTGATAGTGAAAGCTACCCAGCATTAGGATGGACTGACCTAGTAGCACCCTTCAGTGGGAGCCCAGGAGGTGGTGCACGGAACAGGGTGCTGAACTTGGAAGCATGAGGTCCCAAGTTTGGTCTCTGGCATCCCATGTTCCCTCTGCTCTGTTTTTTTTTTTCTCTCTCTCTATCTCTCTCCCTCCCTATTGTGCTAATATATATATTTTTTCTTTTTGAGTTTTATTAGATAAGATAAAGAGAAGTTGAGAGAGGATGGGGAGATAGAGATAGATAGGGAGAGAGAGAGAGAGAGAGAGAGAAAGATATACATCTGCAGAGCTGCTTTACCATTCATGAAGCGAACCTTCTGCAGGTGGGGAGCAGGGGCTCATATCTGGGTCCTTGCACTTGGTAATATTTGCTTTTAACCAGGTGTACCACAGCCCGGCCTCCCCTTTCTTTTTCTTTTTTTTTGCCTCCAGATTATTGCTGTGGCTCGGTGCCTGCACTACGAGTCCACTGCTCCTGGAGGCCATTTTTCCATTTTGTTGCCCTTGTTGTCGCCCTTGTTGTCATTTTTATAGTTGTTATTGCTGTTGTTGTTGCCAGAAGGACAGAGAGAAATGGAGAGAGGAGGGGAAGACAGAGGGGGAGAAAAAGGTAGACACCTGTATACCTGCTTCACCGCTTGTGAAGAGACTCCCCTGCAGGTGGGGAGCCAGGGGCTCGAACCAGGATCCTTACACCGGTCCTTGTGCTTTGCGCCATGTGCACTTAACCCACTGTGCTACCACCCAGTCCCCTCTTTTTCTTTTTTCTAGAGCACTAGCTCAGGCTTGTGGCAGTGAAGGGGACTGAACCTGAGACTTTCAAAGCATGAGTGTCTCTTTGCATAACCCTACATAAATAATTTAATGGTGATGCAAAAAGACTTTCTTGCCTAAGGCTCTAAGGTCCCAGGTTCAATCCCCAGTATCACCATAAACCAGAGCTGTGCAGTGTTTTCGTCTCTCTCATTAAAGTAAATAAATAAAATATTTAAAAATTCATTTGTTAGACCCTTAGGTGTATTGAAGGAGACAAGTCACGTCACCTGCGCTGAACCCGCTGCGCTACCGCCCGACTCCCAGGAGATAAGTTATGAAGGACCTCTTCCCCCTCCTCCACCTGGGCTCCGGGATTCTGAGGCCATCCTCCCTGGCTCCACAGTGGGGGCTGCATGGAGTCCCAGCAGATGTGGACTCAAGTGACACGCCTGCCTGAGTGGGTAGCAGGCGGGCTCTGCTCCAGTGCTGCTGGGAGTGGGGGTGGGCAAGTACTCCAGAGAAGGAACAGTGTGGCTGGGGTGGGGGCAGTGTGAGGAAGGCCTTTCCTTCCTCGTTCAGTCAGTGCTGACTGTGAGGCCTGCTGAGTCACAGGAGGCATATGAAGCAGAGGCTGGAAGCAGGGGGGTAAGGGACAGACTGGCAGAAGAAAGGAGGGTGTGCCAAGGCTAAGGCTTGGCTGGTGTCCTCTGGTGGCTCTGAGGACATTTGTGTCCCAGGCCCATGGCAGCATGTCCACATCTTGTGGGGAACTGGAGGTGGAAGGGGGGGCATGGGGATGGGAAAGTGGGGAGGGGATGGTGGTGGATGAGGGACAAAAGAGCAGTTCCATCTGCCTCGCCTGGCCTCTGAGCCCTCCACTCCCTCCAAGGGTTCTGGGTAGAGACTCCCTGAATGCACACCTCTTCGACTCCGACATCACCCCCTCTGCCTGTGTCTGGCACCCTGGGCCTGAGGACAGCGTGGGGCTAAGCGCTAGGCCTGTGCTCTGATGATGGGGCAGGACACAGGGCCTACAGAGGCTTCCCCCAGGCCACAGGGCCCCAAATGTGGGTGTGCAATGGCTGAGCTCCTATGAAGCTGGGGCCCCAGACTCTGGGTCTGAGCACTTGGCTTGCTGACTGGGAGGCTTCCAGGGCAAAGTTCGGATGAGAGAAGTGCCAGGCTGCTGTGACCAGAGCTCAGAGCTCTGTCCACACACAGGAACTGGTCCTTGCTGGGCAGGCAAGTAGGGCCCCCTTGAAGGGGGGGGCTGCCATACAGCAGTGGGCAGGGGTCCGGTCCTGGAGGCCCAGCCAAGTTCCAGACTCTTGAGCACAGTGCTGGCTGGGCAGAGTTCAGAACTTGAGCCCAGTGGGTGGGGGTCAAGGCCAGAGGCGAGCCGGACCAGGCAAGGGATCGGAGCACAGACTATCCTCAGGCCGGTAAAGTGAGTGTCCCTCTCCCCAGTTTCACCAGCCAGGACTGCAGCTAACAGGGCAGCGAGTATAACAGCAGTGACTCACCCGCAGACACACTGTGCGCCTGGGGCCTCCAGCACAGAGGCACGAGCTCTGCCGCCTCATCTTTAGCTGAGTCACAGCTGCTGGGGGTGGGGGGAGGGCCAGCTACGTCCCCAAGTAGGTTGGGTGGCATCGGGAGTGCTGAGCTCCTGTGTTATACAGTGCTGCAGGTGGGGACTATTGGCATTGGTGGGCTGGACCCAGAGCACAGGCTCCCTCCCCCCACCACCCTGCATAGCCCATCTGGGTGCGGTGCTGTGCTGAGGACCCTATGCACGCGTGTGGTGTCACCTGCAGCCCACTCACCGGGCCAGGACCTGTGGACAGAGAAGCTGAGCTCTGTATAAAGTGTTTGGGAGGCGCGCTGTGAGACTCCAGGTGGGAGCCCTGTGAGCACAGGCTTTCTTCTGGCTGGTGTAGGGCAGGGCCCCGCAGGAGGGGTCTGGGGCTAGGCCCTGGCAGAAGCATTTTGCAATACTTGGTTGCTGGGCCCACACGCCCAACCCCCCACCATTCCTGGTGGCCATTCCCTCACATTTATTTATTCATTTATTTATTTATTGCTTTATTGGGGGATTAATGTTTTACATTCGACAGTAAATACAATAGTTTGTACATACATAACATTTCTCAGTTTTTCACATAACAATACAACCCCCACTAGGTCTTCTGTCATCCTTTTTGGACCTGTACTTTCCCCCCACCCACTCCAGAATCTTTTACTTTGGTGTAATACACCAACTCCAGTTCAGGTCCTACTTGTGTTTTCTCTTCTGATCTTTTTCTTCAACTTCTGCCTGTGAGTGAGATCATTCCATATTCATCCTTCTGTTTCTGACTTATTTCACTTCACATAATTTCTTCAAGATCCATCCAAGATGGATGATCCCTATTTTTATCATGTTTTCTCTGCCACTGAGACTGAGATCTGGTTGCTTTTATTTATTTATTCTTAATTTTTTCAAATGTTTATTTATTTATTTTCCCTTTTGTTGCCCTTGTTTTGTTGGTATAGTTATTATTGTTGTTATTAATGTTATTGATATCATCGTTGTTGGATAGGACAGAGAGAAATGGAGAGAAAAAGGGAAGACAGAGAGGGGGAAAGAAAGACAGACACCCGCAGACCTGCTTCACCGCTTGTGAAGCGACTCCCCTGCAAGTAGGGAGCTGGGGCTCGAACCAGCATCCTTACACCGGTCCTCGTGCTTTGTGTCATGTGAGCTTAACCCGCTGAACTACAGCCTGACTCCCGTGGTTGCTTTTTAAAATAGTTTATTGGTTAGCAACAGAGAGGAATTGACAGAGAAAGGGGAAATGGCATTACTTTACACCTGTAGCTTAGTTTAGCACTCGCGAAGCTCCCTTCCCTCCTCCCACAGAGGGGGATGGGGGTTTGAACCCAGGTCCTTGCACATGGTAATGTGTGTGCCCCAAGGTGTATGTTTTCACCTGTTGAAAACATCTGTTTGGTTTTCTTTTTTTCTCTTCTTTCTTTTCTTTCTTTCTTTCTTTCCTTCACCAGAGCACTGCTTAGATCTGGCTTATGGTGGTGCAGAGGATAGAACCTGGGACTTTGGAGCCTCAGGCATGAGAGTCTCTTTGCATAACCATTATACTATCTACCCCCCCATCTGTTTTTCTCCTCCTCCTCCCCCTCCCCCTCCCCTCCCCTTCCCCTCCCCTCCCCTCCCCCTTCCCCTCCTCTCCCCCTCCCCCCCCCTCCTCCTCCTCCTCCTCCTCCTTCTTCAAAACCCCATTTCTTTCTAAGAGAAGCATTGACCTGAAAGGCTGAGGGTTTGCATTTCAGGGACTGGTTGATCTTTCTGAGGGCGTTTCCGGTCCTGGAAGTGAGTGCTGATCCATGTGACTGATGCCAGATCAGGGCAGAGTGCAAGGGCCTCAGCCTGGGGCACCGGTGGTGGCCTGGCTTGGCTCCCAAGGCAACAGGCAGGGCAGGTCGATGGCTTGGCAGATGGAGGGTTTCCCCACCCTTTCTCCTTCCTGGAGGCCCTGCCCAGAGGCCTCCGCCACTTCCTCCATTTCAGCCCCAGGCATTCCTGGCTCACCAGAGGCAGGACCCAGTTCCAGGAACCCCAGAGAACCTCCCACAGAGCTTGGTGCTGAGGCTTTGCCTGCCTCCCTCAGTTGTGGGGCCAGGACCGTGCCTGGCCATGGCAGCAAGCCTCTAGTTGTGGTAGTACTAGTACTAGTAGTAGTAGTAGTAGTTAGTAATTAGTAGTAGAAATAGTAGTAGTGACTAATGACTAACAGTATTGCAACAGGGACACAGTTCTATACAATTCCCACCACCAGAGTTCTGTATCCTACCCCCTCTATTAAAAAGTCCCTATTCTGTATAATATATATATATTCCTTTTTGTTGCTAATGTTGTTGCTATTGATGTCACCATTGTTGGATAGAACAGAGAGAAATGGAGAGTGGAGGGGAATAAGCAAAGTCTCTTAGTCATCGCAACTCTGGATGTAAAGGAGCACAACTCTGCGATAGGACGTGTGGAGGGCAGGGATAATTCACCAGGGGTTTCAGAGTGGGCGGTTTACATGGGTCAAAACAAAACAACAGGCTTTAAAACGAGCCAACATTTCAGAGAACGTGGCGGAAAACTCTTGACACGGATATTCAAGATCTGCTGGGAAGAACCAATTTGGGAACCAAACCCCAGTGTGCATATGATTATTGTCTAGCCAGCCGTGTGCCTTGTTTCCTTGTTGAGGTACCGGGCCTCAAGCTAGGGTTCGTTGGGCAGGGCAGGTCCTGGTATCCAGAGACCACTCCGGGGACAAGTAACGGACAGGCCTGGTTCCCAAGTGTGGCATGATGGTAAGTTTGCCAAGTGCAGGGCCTCCTGGCAGCGTTTCCAAGCCAGCATGGCTCTGCAACAGTTCAATCCAAAGTCAGTCAGCCAGAGACCCAGGTGGCAGGTGGGTAGCCCGGCAAGGGTGAAGAGAGCCCACAGGGCCCTGAAGGACTTGCCACCCCCACCTGGGTGGCACTGCATATGCCGGCACCTGATTCCAAGCCTAGCGAAGCCTCTGCTTGGCTCAGGTGCTCTGCATTCTCTGGTGAAGCTGGGCTGCTGGAGTTAGAGACATAGTTGGTATGGGGGAGGGGAGGTATGTCCATACCCCCCACTGGCTCTGGTACCCGAGAAACGCTGTCACCTGTTGCCATTTGTTCTAGTCTCTAGGCCTCTGTGCAGGCGGCCTAGTGTGGGAGGTGGGTGGCGGTGGCGTCAGAAGGCAGATCAGAGGAGCTGCTCCCTTGAGGCTGGCAGCTCTTTGCAAGAAGGTAGAATAAGCACACTGCCCGTTCTGGGACAGCTGTAGTGGATATTCAGTGTCCGGGGACTCCAGCTAGATCCCAGCTGGCATGCCCTCAGCAAGTCCATGTTGTTACCCGGATGGTCGTGCAGCATGCTAAGGCCCGGCCTGGCGTGCGGTAGCCAGCAGCTTTCACACCTGCTCCACTGTCACTTGGGGCTCTGTGGTCCATGAACTTGATCACTGACCTACCACAGGCTCAGAAGACATCCACCACTCCTTCCAGGAAGGAGGGACTGTCCTCAGGTCATTCAGTGAAGTGGGAACGTCTGCCTCTGTGGTCTCCTCTGGGTGGCCTCTGCCCTGGGGTCTGGGTTAAAGGAGAGGACAGATGCTGCAGCCACCCCTGCCCTGCACTGTGTGGGCCATCTTTCTTTAGAGGTGTATTTGCACGTGGCTGGTTTGGTGGGTCTGTGGAAGAATTCACAACAAAGTACGGAAGGAAGCAAAAGGAGGGGGCCGAGTGGTGGTATAACTGGCTGAGCGCACTTGTTACAAAGTTCAAGGACTCAGCTTCCAGCCCTTGGTTCCCACCTGCAGGGGTGTCGTATGCTTTACATTGGTTTGTCCTAGCCCCCCCCCCCCAAGAGAATTGGATCAGTCCTGTTAATTTTGCGGGCCTGCTTGGCCCCGCCCCAAGAAACCCGGAGAGAGGGTTCCTGAGTCCGAGAGTTCCTGAGTTTCTGAGTTCGAGAGTAAGGGAGAGGGTTCCTGAATTCCCCAGTGACAGAGTTCCTGGGTTCCTGAGTTCGAGAGTAAGAGAGAGTACTTGTGCCGCCGCAAAGAGACAGCAGAGTTCTGTTTGGTGATTAGTTTGTCTTAGTTTGTGAATCGTTGTTCGTGAATAAAGAAATACAGCTTCCCTGCCCAGCCGTTGTCTCCGCGTCTCTGTTACCCGCCGTGAAGGAAGCCAGCCCGGCCGGCAAGAGCCTTCCGAATTTTAACAACACAGGGGCCCCTATAACCTTTGTGAGTGGTGAAGCAGTGGTGCAGGTGTCTCTATTTCTCTCCCTCTGTACTTCCTCCTTTCTCTCCATTTCTTGCTGTCTCTACCCAATAAGTAAATAAAGTTGATAAAAAAATAAAATAAATTGGGAGCCGGGCGGTGGCACACATGGTGCGAAGCACAAAGACCAGTGTAAGGATCCCAGTTCAAGCCCCCAGCTCCATACCCGCTGGGGAGTCACTTTACAGGCAGTGAGGCAGGTCTGCAGGTGTCTATCTTTCTCTCCCCTACTCTGTCTTCCCCTCCTCTCTCCATTTCTCTCTGTCCTATCGAACAACAACAGCAATAGCAACAATAGCAATAACAAGGGCAACAAAAATGGGAAGAAAAAAAGAGTTTCAAGGAGCAGTGGATTTGTGGTGCAGGCACCGAGCCCCAGTGATAACCCTGAAGGCAAAAATAAAAAAAATAATTAAATTTAAAAAAGAAAGAAAAGGAAGCTTTTTGAATTTTTTCCTTCTCTTTCCTTTTTCTTTCTTTTTAAAGATTTTGTTTATTTATTAGTGAGAAATATGGAAGGAGAGAAAAAAAGCAGAGACATCATTCTGGTACATGTGCTGCTGGGGACCGAACTTGCGACCTCATGCTTGAGAATCCAATGCTTTATCCACTGCACCGTGTCCTGGACCACACTCCCATTTTTAAAATTTCCATCAGGGTTATTGCTGGGACTCAGTGCTTGTACAACAAATCCACTGCTTCTGGTGGCCATTCCCCCACCTTTTGTATTTGATAGGACAGAGATAAATCGAGAGAGGAAGGGGAGATAAGTACAGCATTACTTCCCTTACTTACAGCACTTACAGCACTGCTTCCCTGCTCATGAAGCTTCCTCCCTGCAGGTGAGGACTAGGACTTGAACTCAGGTCCCTGTGTACTTAATGTGTGTGTTGAACCAGCTGTGCCATGCCAGACCCAATTTATTGGAAAATTTCCGACAAGAGAGTAAGGAGCAGGAGACATACCAGCTACAAATACAGTGGCCAGCAAGGTACAGTGGACAGAATACAGAGGGTAACCAACTGTAAAGAGGCAGAGAACACTCAGAGTTTGTATGAAAACTTTTTTTTACAGATTTATTTTCTTGTTTTTCACGAGTGATAGGTAGATTGAGAGAGGGAGAGGACAGTAGCATAGTGTTCTGGCACATGGATCCCAGGCTTGAACGCAAAGATTTTTAAAATATATATATATATTTATTTATTCCCTTTTGTTGCCCTTATCGTTTTATTGTTGTAGTTATTATTGTTGTTGCTACTGTTGGATAGGACAGAGAGAAATGAAGAGAGAATGGGAAGACAGACGGGGAGAGAAAGACAGACACCTGCAGACCTGCTTCACTGCCTGTGAAATGACTCCCCTGAAGGTGGCGAGCCAGGGGCTCGAACCAGGATCCTTACACCAGTCCTTGCACTTTGAGCCACCTGCACTTAACCTGCTGCGCTACCGCAGAACTCAGGATTTCATGGACCATTGCCACATCCACTGTGCCAACTTATATATATTTGCTTATATGAGAATCTTATTGCTGAACACAATGCTTTTCACAGCCTTTCATGTTTACTTCTGGTTTATTTTGCAAGTTGTTTTTCCTATAACTAGGAGCTCACTTCTTTAGAAATTATGACATTTGTTCTTGTGTTCTGCTTGGTTAGACATTGTAAAAACAATGAGATTGAAAGGCATACACATGAAAAAAATCAGGTAAATGATATACTGGAAAATGTATAGTATCATGAAATCAAGATATGTGAATGAAAAGACAGAATGTTCTGGGAGTATGTGGTCCGTTTTCCTCTGTTGTGTGAGAGTGCCTTCTTTAAAATTATTAATTAAGGGCCTGGGAGACAGCATAATGGTTCTGCAAACGACTTTCATGCCTGAGGCTCTGAGGTCCCAGGTTCAATCCACAGCACCACCATAAGCCAGAGGTGTGCAGTTCTCTGGTCTTTCTCTGCATCTCTCTCATTAAAAAATATATAAATTGTGGTTCAGGAGGTGGCGCAGTGGCTAAAGCACTGGACTCTCAAGCATGAGGTCCTGAGTTCAATCCCTGGCAGCACATGGACCAGAGTTATGTCTGGTTCTTTCTATCTCTCTTCTATCTTTCTCATTAATAAATAAATAAAATCTTTAAAATATATATATAAATAAAATATTTTAAAAATTATTAATTAGGTGGGGGGGGTCTGGGGAGTGTTATACCAGGTTGAGAGCACAAGTTCCCATGCACAAGGACTCAGGTTCAAGCCCCCAGTTTCCATCTCAGTTTCACTCCTATCAAATACAATAAATAAATACATTTATTAAATAATTAGGGCAGGAGAAGATAATATAGTGGTTACGCACAAAGAATGTCATGCTTGAGACTACAAAGTCCCAGGTAAAGGGGGGTTAGATAGCATAATGGTTATGCAAAGAGACTCTTATGCCTGAGGCCTCAAAGTCCCAGGTACAATCCCCCACACCACCATAAACCAGAGCAGAGCAGTAGTGCTCTGGTAAAAAAAAAAAAAAAAAAAAAAAAGCAAATTGGAGAGATGAGAGGGAAGTTAGTATAGTGGTCATGCAAAGACTCTCATCTCTGAGGCTCAGAGGTCCCAGGTTCAATCCCCAGCACCACCATAAGCGAGACCTGAGCAGGGCCCTGGAAAAAAAAAAAGGAAGGGGTGCAGGGAAGTGGTAGCAGGAGCTCACACCCTGGTTCCCAGTTGCAGGGGGGAAGCTTCATGAGATGGAGCAGTGCTGGAGGTGTCTATTTTTATCTCCTCTCCCTCTTTTCTCTCTTTTTCTACCAGAGCAATGCTCAGCTCTGGCTTGTGGTGGTGGTGGGTAGGTGGAAACAACCTGGGACTTTGGAACCTCAGGCAACAGCGTCTCTTTGCATAAGCGTTATGCTGTCTCTGCTACCCTCCCCTTCCCCTCTCAAGCTCTCTCTGTCTCTAATTATGACATAAATGCTCATCCAGTTGCTCCACCACCTGGCCCCCAGAATTTCTGACTTATGTTTATTATATTTATTTATTTATTTATTTATTTATTTATCGAATAGAGACAGCTAGAAATCAAGAGGGAAGGGGAAAATAGAGAGGGAGAGAGACAGAGAGACACTTGCAGCCCTGCTTCACCATTCATGAAGCTTTCCCCCTGCAGGTGGGGGCTGGGGATTTGAACCTGGATCCTTCAGAATTGTAACATGACTCTGTCTCTAATTACTTGATTAATTAATTTTATTAATTACCTAACCAACAAAACACCAGGCGTGGCGGTGCTGGAGCTGTCATACAGGCACACAGGCCCAGCAATCACCTTGGTGGCAAAAGTAAAAAAGTAAATCCATGTCATTAAAGTTAATCAACACCATTCACACACACACATGCTCCACACTTGGAGGAGTGGGGATGGCAGTGCGCACCTGGCTTCGGTGAAGGGTATATGGGGGCCCCCAAAAGGTTCGCCCATCATCCCGGGACCCCTACTCTTCCACACTCCAGCCCCCCGCTGCCCCAGACCTCAGCGGCCTGGTTCAGGCCCATCCGCGCCAACAGCGCATGTTCCCCACCCTGCGTGGGGACCTCCTGGCCGCACGGCGGCGCTGTGGATTGTATCGGAAAAGCCCCGAAAAACGTAGGCCCCCCCCCTCCCTCTCGCGGAAGTCCCGCCCACAAGGCGGAAGTGTCCTCTCCGCCCGGCGGACTTTCTGCCCACCGACGGAAGTGCCTCCCACCACAGGAAGTTCCTCCTTTTCTGCGGAAGTGGCCCGACGGAAGTACCGCCGCCGGACTGTAGCGCCGTCCGCGTGTCTTCGCCGGCATGGCGCACTACAACTTCAAGAAAATCACGGTGGTGCCGTCCGCCAAGGTAGGCCGCTTCCGGCCGGCACTCTTCTCGCCGCCTCCTCAAGACCAGGCCCGTGGGCGGGATTCTTGAGGGGAGGGTCCCGTGGGGGCGGGGTTGTCCTGTAGCTCCCACTGCACCCCTCCCACCCCTCCACCCCCAGTGTCCCCGCTTCCTTATGGCGGGCGCTCTGGGGTTCCCAGAGGAGTGTGTCCCCGAGATGAGCTTCCCCTACAGGGGCGGGTTGCACTGTCGGGGTTCCGGGTGGGGGTCTGTCTGGCAGGCCCAGCCGCCTGGTTCTCAGTAACCGCCCCCCTCAGCTGGTCTGCCTGCTGGGCCTGGGTCGCGCTTTGGTCCCCTCGTGGCCACCCTGATGCCCGGTGGGACCTCTGCCTCCCTCCTGTGCCCAGCAGGCGCTGCATTTCAGCCTTTCCACGGCCCTGCCAGGCTTCTGCTTCTGTTCCGTGGGAGTGGGCCAGGCCCGCCATGTGCCCATCTGTGCCCGGCCCTGCGGAGGCGGGTTCCGCCCTCTTGTCTGTCTGTCCCCCCAGGACAGGTGGGTCGGTCCAGCTGAGGCCGAGCTGACCCCGTCCTTCTGGTCATGACAGTAGGTCCAGGGCACCTGCCCGAGGGCTCAGCAAACTTGTTCCACGTCTTCAGGAAGCCGTAAACGGGATCTTATTTATGTACATGCTTATTTACTGACTTCTATGTCTCTCTCTTTTTGTTGGATAGAGAAAGAGGAATTGGGAGGGGGAGATGAGATAGAGAGGGGAAGGGATAAAAGAAACACCGGCAGCCCTGCGGCACCACTCATAAATAAAGCTTTTTCCTGTAGGTGGGGACCAGGGGCTTGAACCTGAGTCCTTGTGCTCCTTAATTACTGTGCGGGCTTAACCAGGTGCGCCACCGCCTGGCCTCCTAAACCGGATCTTAGTTTTCTCCATTGTGGATGCTTTCAAAGTCAAAGATAACTATTTTGCAGTTGCTTTTTTTTTTTTTTTTTGGGGGGGGGGGCGTTGTGATTGATTCGTCTTAAGTGTGAAAGGTTCTTGAATTTTTGGAGATTAAGAAACATCAGTTTATGGGTCACACCTTACTTCAGCAGCCTACCAAGTGTATTTTGAATGCCAGAGTACATTTTTTTTTTAAATAATAAGACAGTTGTAAGGGTGCATAACCCTAAAGTGTGAATTTGTTGAGGCCTAGGTGGCGGCGGTACAGTGGATTGAACACGCAGGCACAAAATCCTGAGTGTGATCTCTGGCCTCACGCGTACCAGATCGGTGCTCTGGTCCTCTCTCCCATTCTCTTTGTAAATATTTCATTATATTGGTCCCCACCTGCAGGGGGAAAAGCTTCACGAGTGGTGAAGCAGGGCTGCAGGTGTCTCTCTGTCTCTCGCCATCTCTGTCTTCCCCTCAATTTCTCTCTGTCTCTATCCAATAATAAAGTTAAAAAATGAATTAAAAATAAAATTTTTCATTATTTATTGGTTAGAGACCGAGAGAGACAGGGAGAGAAGGGGATCGACGAAGGGAAAGAGACAGGTAGATCTGCAGCACTGCTTGTGAAGCTTTCCCCCTGCAAGTGGGGACCAGGGGCTTGAACCTGTGTTGTTGTGCATTGTAACATGGAAACTCCACTGGATGTGCTACTGCCCAGCTCCTTTAATTTTGTTTAGAGTAAGATGTGGCTAGAACAGGAATTGTGTAGGGGAGTGGGTGCAACACCGCCCTCGCCATGTACAGGAACCCAGGTTCGAGTTGTCAGTGCCAGGTGATGTGCAGTGCTCTGGGAGGCTTCCAGATGGTGCTGTGGGGGCTGGCGGTGGCACACCTGGCTAGGTGCAAGGACCCGGATTCAAGCCCCTGGTCCCCACCTGTAGGGGGAAAGCTTCATGTGTGGTGGAGCAGGTCTGCAGGTGTCTCTCTGTCTCTCTACCCTGCCAGTTTCTGTCTGTTTTCTATCCAATAACAAATAACTGAAAACATTAACCAAAAAACAAAACAAAACAAAATACGGTGCTGCTAGAGTGGTGGACTAGTGTGGGCCTGGTCCCCTGGTAGCAGAAAAAGAAAAGAGTCCGGGGGCTGGGAGATAGTTCTGTGCCTACCTTAACTTGCTTGAGACCCTGGGTTCGAGCTCGAGTTCCAGCCTCACATGGGAGCATGGTGGGCAGTGCCAGGGGAGCTCTGTAGATGATGAAGGAATGTTAGTTCACCGCTCCCTCCTCACCTCTAAGGATAGTTGTGCGTTTGAAGTGCTGCTCAACTCCGGCTTGTGATGGTACAATTGATTAAATGTGGCATCTTTGGTGCCTTGGGCGTGAAAGTCTCTGCGTGACCTTTATGCTATCTCCCCATCCCGCATAGAGACTTTAAAAAATATTTTACTTTTAATTATTTGGGGTAAAGAAATTTAAAAAACTGTATATTTATTATTTATTTTTTAAGATTTTTTAAAATTTTATTTATTTTCCCTTTTGTTGCCCTTGTCTTTTTTTATTGTTGTTGTAGTTATTATTGTTGTTGTTGTTGGATAGGACAGAGAGAAATGGAGAGAGGAGGGGAAGACAGAGAGGGGGAGAGAAAGACAGACACCTGCAGACCTGCTTCACCGCCTGTGAAGTGACTCCCCTGCAGGTGGGGAGCCGGGGGCGGGAACCCGGATCCTTAAGCCGGTCCTTGCGCTTTGCGCCACCTGCGCTTAACCCACTGCGCTACCGCCCGACTCCCAAAAAACTATATTTATTAAGAGGGGTAAGAGAGAGAGAGAAAGAATCAGACATCACTCTGGTACGCATGCTGCCAGGGACAAAACCTCATGCCTGAGAACCCTGCACTGTATCCCATACCACAGACCCTTTAAAAAAGTATTTATTGGGAATCGGACGGTAGCGCAGCGGGTTAAGCGCAGGTGGCGCAGAGCACAAGGACCGGCATAAGGATCCCGGTTCGAGCCCCTGGCTCCCCACCTGTAGGGGAGTCGCTTCACAGGCTGTGAAGCAGGTCTGCAGGTGTCTTTCTCTCCTCCTGTCTTCCTCTCCTCCATTTCTCTCTGTCCTATCCAACAACAACGACATTAGTAACAACAACAATAAGGGAAAAAAAAAAACAACAGAAAACAAGGGGCCAGGTGGTGGCACACCTGGTTGAGCACACATGTTATAGTGCACAAGGACCCAGGTTCAAGCCCCTGGCCCTCAACTGCAGAAGGAAAGCTTCGCAAGTGGTGAAGCCGTGCTGCAGGTGTCTCTCTGTCTCTCTCCTTCTCTGTCACCCCCTTCCCTCTCAATTTCTGACTGTCTCTATCCAGCAAATAAATAAAGATAAAAAAAAAACAATGAGAAGGGCAACAAAAGGGAATAAATATTTAAAAGTATTTATTTATTTATTAATGAGAAAGATAGGAGGAGAGAGAGAGAGAACCAGACATCACTCTGGTACGTATGCTGCTGGGAATTGAACTCAGGACCTCATTCTTGAGGGTTCAGTGCTTTATCCACTGCACCACCTCCCAGACCACAATATCCTTTTTTTTCTTCTTTAGTAGAAATCGGTCGAGCTTGGTAGTAGCACACCCAGTTGAGCACAGACCTTAACATGCTCAAGAACCCAAAGGTGGGTGGGGCTAGCATGATGATTATGCAAAGAGGCTGTCATTCCGGAGACTCTGAAGTTCCAGGTTCAATCCCCCACATCACCATAAGCCAGAGCTGAGCAGTGCTGTGGTAAAAATAATAAAATGGAAAAAAAAATAATAATAATAATAAAATGGAATCAAGAGTTCAAGCCTTCTGCAGGGAGGAAGTTCCCTGCGCAGTGGGGCAGTGCTTCAGGTGTCCTCATCTCACTCCACCAAAACGAAAAGGCTGCTGGAGTGGCGGAGACATGGTGCACTGAGTCCCATTGGTAACGCTGATGGCACAAGAGAGAGCAGACAGACACAAAGACACTGGACAGGGAGGCCACTCAGTGGTATTGCTTGAGCCCTACCTGTGCTGCCTAAGAAAGAGAATGAAGAAAGGAAGGAAGGAAGAAGGAAGAAAAAAAAAGAAAGACAGGAAGAAAAGAAGAGGGAATCAGGTGGTAGTGCCTGTGGTGCAAAGCACAAGGACCGGCGGAAGGATCCCATTTTGAGCCCCCGGCTCCCCACCTGCAGGGGAGTCGCTTCACAGGTGGTGAAGCAGGTCTGCAGGGGTCTCTCTTTCTCTCTCCTGTCTTCCCCTCCTCTCTCCATTTCTCTCTGTTCTGTCTAACAACGACAACAACAATAACAACAATAATAACTACAATAATAAAACAAGGGCAACAAAAAGGAAAATAAATAAATATTTTTTTTAAATAATAAAAAGAAAGGAAGTTTATAGGTCAGTGCTCCAGGCTACTTACTTTCCTTTTTAAATAATGTGCTTTATTTATTATTATTATTATTTTACCAGAACACTACTAAAGTCTAGCTTGTTGTGGTGGGAATTGATTCTGTGACCTTTGATGCCTCAGGCACGAAAGTCTTTTGTGTAAGTTTTAGGCTGTCTCCCCAATCCTCCAGAGTTCCCCCCTTTTTAATTGTGTGTGTGTATATTTCATATATATATACATATATATATATATTTGTGTGTGTGTGTGTGTGTGTGTGCCTCCATGGTTATTGCTGGGGCTCTGTGCCTGCACTATGAATCCACTGCTCCTGGAAGCCATTTTTCCCATTTTGTTGCCCTTGTTGTTGTTAATGTTATTATTGCCATTGCTGTTGCTGGGTAAGACCGAGAAATAGAGAGGAGGGGAAGACAGAGAGGGAGAGAAAGAGACACCTGCAGACTTGCTTCATCACTTGTGAAGTGACCCCTGCAGGTGTGGAGCCAGGGATTCAAACTGAGATTCTTGTGCTGGTTTTTGTGCTTTGTGCCATGTGCACTCAACCCACTGTGCTACCTACCACCTGGCCCCCAATTATATGTATTTTTGATTGCCACCAAGGTTATTGCTGGGCCTCAGTGCCTAGACAGTAAATTCACTGCTCCACTGGTCCTTCCCCCCCTTTTATCTATTTGATGGGACATACAAATTGAGAGAGGAGGGGGAGAGATAACCTGCAGACCCGCTTCACTGCTGTTGAAGGTTTCCCCCTGCAGGTGGGGAGCAGGGGCTTGACCCTGGGTGCTGGTGCATGGTGATGTGCACTTGGCCAGGTGTGCCCCCCCACACACACACACGCTTTTTCATTCAGATAAAGAGGGAGACACCACAGCACCGCCTCTTCCTGCAGTGCTGCGTTACCTCACAGTGTACTGCTGTGGCTCGGGCTCAGCCTGCTTGCACAGTAGGCTTGGTGAACTATTTCTCCAGACCTGTTAGTAACTTTTGGTGGTGCTGGGGCTTGATTCGGGGCCTTTGGTGACATAGGCATGAAAATGCTTTTTTAGAAAAAATAACTTATTTCCTCATTTAGTGAATAGAGACAGAGAGATTCAATAGTGAACAAGATAGATACCTGTAGCACTGCTTCTCTTATGAAGCTTCCCCCCAGCAAGTGGGGCCCAGCGGCTTGAACCCAGGCCCTTGTGTATTGTGATATGCTCACTCTACAGGCTGCGCCACCACCAGGCCCCATGAGAAGGTTTTTTGCATAATCCCTATGTGTATCACCTCCCCAGCCTTGTAGTCATTTCTAAGGAGACATTGAAGGCCAGGGTGGAGAGCAAGGCTCTGTGACCACCCTGTTTCGTGTTGTTGCAGGACTTCATTGACCTGACCTTGTCGAAGACTCAGCGGAAGACCCCGACAGTCATTCACAAACATTACCAAATTCATCGCATCAGACATTTTTATATGAGAAAAGTCAAGTTCACGCAGCAGAACTACCATGACAGGCTCTCGCAGATCCTCACAGATTTCCCCAAGTTGGATGTAAGTGGCTGTGGGCTTACAGAGGGGGGGACCTGCGGGTAGGTGGCTGGTGCTTGGCCAGGCTCATGAGAGGGAGGTGAGGGAGACAGGTGACTGAGTGAGGTGTGGCACAGGGTCTCCATTCCCAGTGTTCCTATTCCTGGCCCTTTTTCATGGCTCACAGCCTCTCAGCCCTCCCTCAAAGTCCCAATGGTGTGTCCAAGTTAGACCCCAGCCTTCTGGCTGCTCCATCTCTCTCTCCCTCTCTGTCTCTGTCTCTCTCTCTCTCTCTCTCACACACACACACACACAAACACCACCACCACCACCACGCTTCCCAGGATCCTTCTCTGGTGGCCTGAGTCCTGCCAGCTGCTGTGGTCCTGTGAGCAAGGTGGTCGCTGCTGTGTGCCCTCGTGTGGTCACAGTGGAGGGGACAGGACACCACAGGGTTACTGGAGATGGAAGGTGTGGGCCCAGCAATAGTAGGGAAGCCCCCTTTCCCTCTCCTTGCCGGGAAGTCGTCAGCCCCTGGGGGCAGGTTCAGGCAGAGAGGAAGGTGCTCAGTGTGATAGGAATTAATTCTCTTCCGCATTAAAGGCTCATTGAAGAAATACAGTATTTAAAGTAGGTAAGTGTTTCAGCCAGGGCTCAGATACTTACGCATACTTATGCAGGGTAGCTGCCGTGGAAGGAGGGCATTTCTCAGGCAAGGGTGCGTTCTGCAGAGGGATGTTGTGGGTGGATGAGACTGTTCGACACGGGCTGAACTGATAGCTGGCTTCAGACGAAGGCCTGTGACCAAACGGACGCCACACTTCTGTTCTCTGTAGGCAGCTTTCTGCTTTTCACCCTTGGTGTGGTTTTTTAATATTCTCGAGACTCAAAGTTATGAGGCCTCTATTCCTGACTCTGTTGGGAGCAGCTGTAAGGGGAGAGGGTTAGTGTGAGTTCACCGAGTGGTTGCTGTCACAGCTGATGTTCTGGAACGAAGGAGAGAGGCTGACTAGCCAAGTGGAGACTGAGTGCTGTTGGCATGGGTGGGACACAGCCCCGGTGGATGTGTCTCGGGCTGGGGCTGGGGAGTCTGCCGCTGGGTCTTGAGTGGTGAGAGGACAAGTCTGGAGCACAGGGGCCTCACTGCACTATTGGCTCTGCCTTGGGAGCAGGAATCAAGGGTTCAAAGCACAAGGCAGTGGGTAGAGGAGGGGAAGGGACATTGCTGCCACCACTGCTGTCCCCAAGAACTAGTGGGAGGAGAAGGTGTGTGTCCCCTGGAAGCTCTGCTCCAGTGACCGCTGGCCGTCGGCGCGGCTTGACCACCACTTGATTTTTCTTGCAGGATATCCACCCCTTTTACGCCGATCTGATGAACGTTCTCTACGACAAAGATCATTACAAGTTGGCCCTGGGACAGATCAATATTGCCAAAAATTTAGTGGACAAGTATGGTACTTTATTTTTATTGTAGTTTCTTTCACTTTTTGTCTAAAGTGAGAAGGTCTCACCACCCCTGTTCACTTTCTAAGTGTTGCCAAGGACTACGTGCGACTGATGAAGTACGGAGACTCTCTGTACCGCTGCAAACAGCTGAAGCGGGCTGCCCTGGGTCGCATGTGCACCATCATCAAGAGGCAGAAGCAAAGCCTAGAATACCTGGAGCAAGGTGTGCTAGCGCCTGCCCCTTCCTCTCTCACTACCCAAGTGTCGTTTTGTCTGAACGATGAGGTCAGGTTGTCCTTGTGCCATGGACCTCCCCCATCTCCTCATCTGCACTTCATTCTCATGGCCAGTGCTAGGCAGGTGAGAACTCTACCACTGAGCTGGTTCTTCCATGGCTGCAGTAGGAAGAGCTCCCGTGGTTTAGTTTCCTTTGCCCTGCTTCTTCCCTTTCACCTGGGACTGGATTGTACTGCCGGCTCTCTCAGCCGGTCTTCAGTGCTGACCTGGCAACAAGTAATCACCCTTAGACATCTGAAGCTTGGTTCCTGCAGGAGCCCCACTCCCGGTGGGCAAACAGCCTCCCCTTAAGTGCTCTCCCAAACTATCCACTGTTGGAGTTGTCTGGACTTTAGACGATATGGGCCTTGGTCCCATCTTGCTGTGGCATAACAATTTGGCAGGGTCAGGCAGTGGGATTCTTTTTTTTTTTTAACTTTTTTTATTTTTAATACTTTTATTATTGGATAGAGACAGAAATCAAGAGGAGAGGAGAGAGACATCTGCAGACCTGTTTCACCACTTGTGAAGCTTTCCCCCGTAGGTGGGGACCAGGGGCTTGAACCTGGATCCTTGCGCACTGTAGTGTGTGTGCGATTAACTGGATATACCACCACATGGCCCCCAGGCAGTGGGGTTCTTTGTATGGTTGGGTTTGGGGATGCTGTGGCTTTCCCTTCTATTATTTCCATTTTCCCCATCACCACATTGTGAATGTTGGGTGTGGTCACTTAGACACTGGTGTGGAGGACACCAAGTCAAGCAAAATCTTGGGCTGTGAGCTTCTTGGTTTTTCTTAAAAGAAATTCAACCCATGTTCAACTTGAACTCCACAGTCCGGCAGCATCTGGCCCGCCTGCCGACCATTGACCCCAACACGAGGACCCTGCTTCTTTGTGGCTACCCGAACGTCGGAAAGTCCAGCTTCATCAACAAGGTTGGTCGGCCTGCCCTGCCCAGCCACTGCCGATGCGTCCAGAGCTCCTGGGTGGAGCGCTGGCCCAGAGGCCTCTGTCCTATACCCTATCTTGTGACACCATTTCCTCCCAACCTACATTTATATTGCTTCTGTAGGGACCATTTCAGTTGGGATTCTTGTCAGCTGCCTCTCAACTCCTGAGGTATTTGGGACGTAAAAGCTTGTTTTTGTTACCACAGAGAGCTACTGTCCACCCTCTGGGTGACTGTCTGTGTCATCTTCCTTTCTTTTTTTTCTTTTTAAAAATTATTTATTTATTTATTTGTTTGTTTATT
The DNA here is from genome assembly GCF_950295315.1 of Erinaceus europaeus. Lineage (NCBI taxonomy): Eukaryota > Metazoa > Chordata > Mammalia > Eulipotyphla > Erinaceidae > Erinaceus > Erinaceus europaeus. The sequence goes on from NC_080167.1 coordinate 64,072,693, forward strand.
AATGAGAAAGATAGGAGAGGAGAGAGAGAAAGAACCAGACATCACTCTAGTACATGTGTTGCCAGGGATTGAACTTGGGGCCTCCTGCTTGAGACTCCAGTGCTTTATCCACTGTGCCACCTCCCGGACCACTTGTGTCAGCTTTCTCACAAGCGTTGGTCCATGTTGTCTGTGTTTCTGGTAGTGTGTGTGAATTGGGCTCAGGAGTGGACTGCTGTCTACTTTTGCAGATCCACTATTCTGTCTCTCCAACCCCTTGATGAGATTTTTTTTTTTCAGAAAGGTTCTGAGAGGGGGCTGGGCGGTACATAGTGGGTTATGTGCACATGGCACAAAGCACAAGGACTGGGACAAGGATCCTGGTTCAAGCTGCCGGCTCCCCACCTACAGGGGAGTCACTTCACAAGTGGTGAAGCAGGTCTGCAGGTGTCTGTTTTCTCTCTCTTCTCTGTCTTCCCCTCCTTTCTTGATTTCTCTCTGTCCTATCCAACAACAGTAATAACAACAATAACAACAACAAGGGTAACAAAATGGGAAAAATGGCCTCCAGGAGCAGTGGATTGGTATTATAGGCACTAAGCCCTAGTGATAACTCTGAAGGCAATATATATATATATATAATATAAAAATATATTTTGTATATATTATATATTAAAATATATAGATTATATATATACTTCTGAGGGGCAGTGCTGGTTGGGGGAAGGAGTATTTTTGACAGTCGCATCTCTTGCTCTCTTGACCTGAGTCACGTTCCCAGCTTTTGGATCAAGTCTATTATCCTCACAGTCTTAACAACAGGAGAGAGGGAAAGGGGAGATAGATAGATAGATTAGATAGATAGATAAAAAGAATAGAGAAGGAGACAACTAGCGCCCTACTTCACTTGTGAAACTTCCCTCCCCCACTGAAGATGGAGACCAGAGCTTGAACTGGGATCCTTGTGCACTATGATATGAGTGCTCAACCAGGTGTGCCACCACCAGGCTCAGCCTCTTAGCTCTTGTTTCCTGTCCCTACCAAAATCATCTCCACGTTACCATCTGTGAGGGGAATGGGTGGGCAGCTCTTAGTGGAATTGGCATTTCAGGTCACGAGAGCAGATGTGGACGTACAGCCATATGCCTTCACTACCAAGTCCCTGTTCGTGGGGCACATGGATTACAAGTATCTGCGCTGGCAGGTGAGCTGAGCAGGTGTGGGAGGTCGGCGAGCTCTCTGTGGTCAGGACTTCTGGGGCCAGCCCTGTGGGAAGTGTGTTCTGTGCGCCCTGGAGTCACGTGTGTGCCCGTCAGGTGGTGGATACGCCTGGGATTCTGGACCACCCACTGGAGGACCGGAACACCATCGAGATGCAGGCCATCACGGCCCTGGCCCACCTGCGCGCCGCGGTGCTGTACGTGATGGACCTGTCAGAGCAGTGTGGGCACGGGCTGGGCGAGCAGCTCGAGCTCTTCCGCAACATCAAGCCGCTCTTTGTGAACAAGCCCCTCATCGTCGTGGCAAACAAGTGTGACGTGAGGAGAGTGGCTGAGCTTCCCGAAGACGCTCAGGTAAAACCCCCAGGGTCTCCGGTGGGACACGGGAGGCAGGGCGGCAGGGCTGGTCCAGGCCCAGTTTTACATTAACATGAGATCCTGGGGTTCAGTCGCCATGATGTTCCATACAACCTGGATGGTGTGTCAGGAGAGAGTGTGGAGACAGCAATCGTCAGGCATAAGACAACACCGGCAGCATTCTGAGAGGCCCTGCACCCTGGGCTCGATGGGCCCCTTAGGGAGGGGAGGTCAGGCTTTAGCTGTGTGCTGCAGTGGTCGGGCTCAAGACACCACTGGAGTTGGTGTCTTCCTCATCGCAGAGAATGTGGAGAAGGGGACGTGACTGGGCAGGAATGTTCCTCCGCATAGTTGCACCTCCCGTTCAGAGAGCTGGGGATAAACAACGTCTCTTCTTCGTGTTCGCAGAAAATCTTCTCAGACTTGCAGGCAGAAGGTTTTCCTGTGGTGGAGACCAGCACCCTGACTGAGGAGGGGGTGATGAAGGTGAAGACCGAGGTGAGTGCTTCCTGCCAGCAGGGGTCTGTCCAGGTAGAGCTGAGGTCAGCACTTGCCCCTTACCTGCCCCCTGGGGGATCTGTCATGGAAAGCAGCCCAAGGGAGAGGCCTGGGTTTCCCATGTGGGGCTCACCACTTTGACTGCGCTGAGGTGCTAGAACTCTGCTGTGGCTGGGATCCTACGAGGAGGATGACCGTGATGTGGGGCACAGGCAAGGTCATAGACTGGATGTTGGGGGACCATGGACTCCTGCTTCAGATCAGGGTGCCTGGAACTGCCAGCTGGCCTGGCTCCCGGCAGGTGTGGAGACTCCTGTGACACCCCCACACACACACCTCTTTCACCCCTAGGCTTGTGACCGACTTTTGGCTCATCGAGTAGAAACCAAGATGAAAGGCAACAAAGTGAACGAGGTGCTGAACAGACTGCACCTGGCCCTCCCCAACAAGAGGGACGACAAGGTACCTTGCAGAGGGCCTGAGGAGTGTCGGCCGGGCCTCGGTCACAGCACATGGTAGCTGCCCCATGGGGAGAACCACGCCCTCCAGGGCACGCAGCCAGGTGGCCTGTGCAGTGAGGCCTGGCGAGGCAGTGGGCCAGGCGGTGTTCACAGGCGCTGGACCTTTCAGTCCTTTGGGCCCTTTATCTCTCACGCCTTGATTGGTAGTCTCGTTAAGGAAGTCAGACTCTAGGTGTTCCCCCACCCCTCTCTGTGTGTGTGTGTGTGTGTGTGTGTGTGTGTGTGTGTGTGTGTGTGTTTTACCAGAGCATTGATTAGCTCTGGTGTATAGTGTTGTCGGGGATTGAACCTGGGACTTTGGAGTGTCAGGCATGAAAGTCTCTTTGCTGCATAATCATTATGCTGTCTACCCCCACCCAATATTTCCTGTAATTTAATTTCTTGTCATTTTGGTTTTTTTTTCTTCTGACCTCAGAGAAATGACAATTTATACGACTTTGAAGGCACATTAATCTTTTTTAAAATATTTATTAATGAGAAAGATAGGAGTAGAGAGAAAGAGTCAGACATCATTCTGGTACATGTGCTGCCAGGTATTGAACTCAGGACCTCACGCTTGAGAGTCCAATAATGCCTTATCCACTGTTGCCACCTCCTGGACTACTAATCTTTTCTTTGAGAGCTGTATTTTGTCTAATGTACACGAAGCCTGTTCTTCAATCCTAGAACATTCATAAGAGCATTTTTTCCCTAGACTTTGAGGGTTTGAGTAAAAAAAAACAACTACACATCACTAGTGGTGATATAAAAAGACTTTCAAACCTGAGGCTCCAGGGTCCCAGGTTCAATCCCCTGCACCACCTTAAGCCAGAGCTGACTTTCAAGTAGGGTGAGTCATCACTCATTATTGAGTTATTCTTGTTTTCAGGTCATCTAGTTTTCAGTTGATCAGTCATTCATCTCAGAACCAAATATCAAATCTTTAATCTCCTATCTCGATATGCACCTGGGATGCGTTTGTTTAATTAATTTATTTTCCCTTGTTTTTTATTGTTGTTATTGATGTCATTGTTAGAACAGAGAGAAATGGAGAGAGGAGGGGAAGACAGAGAAGGGGAGAGAAAGACAGACACCTGCAGGCTTGCTTCACTACTTGTGAAGCAACTCTCCTGCAGGTGGGGAGCTGGGGGCTTGAACCAGGATCTTTATGCTGGTCCTTGCACTTTGTGTCACGGGCGCTTAACCTGCTGCACTACCGCCCAACTCCCCCGCATTTATTTATTTTAATGGGAGAGATACCGAGATACCAGAACACTGCTCACAGTGTAGGTAGTGCTGGGGATTGAACCTGGGACCTCAGGCCTGAGAATCTTTTGCAGAACCATTATGCTCTCTCCCCAGCCTCACTTGGGCTTATTTCTCAGATTCCCTTTCTGGCTAATCTGCTTTCTTCCTCTCACGTTATTTCCATTCATATTTTTTCCCCTACTTAAGTTACTGGTGTTCTTTTATTCTAAAGATTTATCTTTTTAACGTAAGAGACAACCAGCTTGGGCCCGGGTGGTAGTGCAGTGAGCTAAGCATACGTGGCCCGAAGCACAAGGGCCAGCGTAAAGATCACAGTTTAAGCTCCCGGCTCCTCACCTGCAGGGGGGTTGCTTCATGGGTAATAAATCAGGTCTGCAGGTGGCTATCTTTCTCTCCACCTCTCTGTCTTCCCCTTCTCTCTTGATTTCTCTTTGTCCTATCCAGCAACAACAACAGCAATGGTAGCAATAACAACAAAAACAAGGGCAACGAAATGGGGAAAATGGCCTCCAGGAGCAGTGGATTTGTAGCGCAGGCACCGAACCCCAGTGATAACCCTGGAGGGGGGCGGAAAACAAACTCCAGCTGTAGTGTCCTGGCTCTCTTACATCCACTGCTCTGCCCTGCCTCCTGTGGCTTGGCCTGGCTGGTCTGTCTCTTATAGGTTTAGAGTTCCTCTCTGGCGTATTATTATATATATATATATTTTTTATTTATTTCTTTATTGGGGAATTAATGTTTTACATTCAACAGTAAATATAATAGTTTGTACATGCATAACATTCCCCAGTTTCCCATTTAACAATACAACCCCCACTATGACATTTATCATCCTTCATGGACCTGTATTCTCCCCACCCACCCACCCCAGAGTCTTTTACTTTGGTGCAATACACCAATTCCATTTCAGGTTCTACTTGTGTTTTCTTTTCTGATCTTGTTTTTCAACTTCTGCCTGAGAGTGAGATCATCCCATATTCATCCTTCTGTTTCTGACTTATTTCACTCAACATGATTTTTTCAAGGTCCATCCAAGATCGGCTGAAAACGGTGAAGTCACCATTTTTTACAGCTGAGTGGTATTCCATTGTGTATATATACCACAACTTGATCAGTCTGGTGTATTATTGTTGTTGTTATTATGTGAAAAAGAGATATATATACACACACACACCAGAGCATTGTTCAGCTCTGGCTTATGGTGGTGCTGGGGATCGAACCTGAGATCTAGGAGTCTCAGACATGAAAGTGTTCTGCAGAACCATTATTTTGTCTCCTCAGCCTGCCTCCCCACCCCGTCACCCCCATCTGGTTTTTGCATTTGAACAGGGACCTAACTCTTGCAATGCTTCCCTTTCAGGAGAGGCCCCCCTTCATCCCAGAAGGAGTGGTGGCACGCAAGAAGAGAATGATCGTGGAGGAGTCTAAAAAGAAAAGGGTGGGTTACCCTCACCCATGGGTGTCCCATCCTACTGCAGGGCAGGAGGGGAACTGGAGAGACCAGGTGCACGCACCAGCCCAGAGCCACTGCCTGGCCAGCAGGGGGCACTGCTCCTCGTAGCTGTGGGAAGGGTTGGGGTGGGAGCAGAGAGGCTTTCTCAGGGATGTGGCTCAGTATCTGTGTGTGGACCTGCTGGTTTTTACTGATTTTTGTTTTTGTTGCAGGAACGAGACCTGGAACTGGAAATGGGAGATGATTACGTTCTGGATCTCCAGAGTAAGGGCTGGACTGTAGTGGTTACTTTAAAATGCCAGTTACCTCAGAAAAGCACAAGAGCACCTTGCTGAGTAGAAGTCTCCCAGCATTTGGTTCGGTTACTCCGTGCTCTGAGGTGGCTTTCTTCTGGGAGGTTCCTGTCATGGAAGGAAGAGGAAGGCTTCCTCTGTAGCTTTTGGGGCGCATGGTGTTGGCCCAGGTGGCACTGGTAGTCGTCTGCTTTCCTGGGGTCGGACCGGTTTCTGCTTTGACCACTGGTTTATGTTGTTGGTAGGGGCCTGAGTCAGCATAAAGTCAGGACTGTGGGCATGTGGTTGTTGAAGGCGTCAAAGCCTTGGTTTTTCTTCGCCTTCAGAGTACTGGGACATAATGAATTCATCTGAGAAGCACGACAAGATACCCGAGATCTGGGAAGGGCATAACGTGGCTGATTACATCGACCCTGCCATCATGCAGGTTTGTGTTTGATCGGGCCATGGGTAGAGCATGGCCTCTAAAAGTGGGGGCTTAAACCTGGCTACTTGGTGTTTTTTTATTATCTTTATTTATTTATTGGATAGACAGCCAGAAATTGAGAGGGAAAAGGGTGGTAGAGAGGGAGAGAGACACAGGGAGAGAGACCTACGGCACTGTCACCACTTGTGAAGCTTTCCCTCTGCAGGTGGGAACCAGGGGCTTGAACCTGGGTCCTTGTGCACTATCGTGTGTGTGCTCAACTAGGTGCGTCACCACCCATCTCCCTTTTCCCATTCTTTTTTTTTTTAAATACATTTACGAGATGGGAGGAGGAGGAGGAGAGAATGAACCCAGGCATTACTCTGACACACGCAGCGCCAGGGATTAAACTCAGAACCTCTTGCCTGAGTCTGAGTTCACGGCTTTGTTCACCATGCTGCCTTCTAGGCACCCTCTCTACTTTCCTCGCTTGTTGCTACCTTCTCATGTTGCTTTCCACAGTACCCAGCTGAGAAACTTCTCTTCTCCAGGGCTTCAACTATGCTCCTGTTACTTCCTCAGGATGTCCGCTGCTCTGAGGGCAGTGGTGGTGGCCCTCTGTCCCTCTGCTCCGCACAAAGTTGGCATGGTCACAGTTGATGTGATCACAGTGGCTGTGGGGTCCCTGTTAGAGGTCTGGTCTTTTGGGTTCCAACACACATCTGTTTTCTTGCACTGTTTCTTCACCGACTGTCCAGCCAGTGAGAATGTGTTTGAATGATGTGTGGGTAGGTAAACTGGGAGATTTCCTCTTAGACTAATTCAGATTCAGGTTGACATTTCCATTCTTTAAGGATTGAGAGTCTTTTATTTGCTTTGGGTCGGGCTTGGAGTCTGAGCAGGAGAGGGCTGGCACTGGGATGCTTAGGGGAACCGAGTTCATGGAAACACTGGCATGCTTTGTTGTTGGCTTGAAATGTGACTCTTTGCAGAAATTGGAAGAATTAGAGAAAGAAGAAGAGCTGAGAACAGCCGCTGGAGAATACGATAGTGAATCTGAAAGCGAGGATGAGGAAATGGCAGAGATCAGACAGCTGGCGAAGCAGATTCGAGAGAAGAAGAAGCTGAAGATTCTGCAGTCCAAGGAGAAGGACACGCAGGGACCCCGCATGCCGCGCACGGCCAAGAAGGCAAGTCCTGAATCCCACCAGAGAGGCACAAGGCTCCTTGTCCACGGGGGTTCTCACGGGTGGCTGAGGTGGTGAATTTCCATTCCTGTGGCTGTATATGGCCTGGTCATCTGTGCTCTGGGGCCTGTTTCTTGGTGACATTCACGTTCAGCCTTCACAGATTAGACCTTGCCACGGTTGATCCCTCTACATTCCTGCCATAGGACTCTTAGGTGTAACCAGTTCCTCAGTAGTCAGGACTCTTGCGGTTTATAGAAATCGGTTGTCTACTCTTGTGATGGGCAGGGAGTGTGCAGGGCCCGTATCCTTGCCTTCCAGCTCTGCCTCTGCCAGGTGTCTCTCCCCTGCCCTGGTCATGGTACTCTAAGTGGTACACTCACCCTGTGGTGGGCAGGATTTAGAGGAAGTTGCTTATAGCAGATGGCCTCTCCCTGCTCACAGGTGCAGCGAAACGAGCTGGAGAAGGAGATGCGCAGCCTGGGCCTAGACATGGACAACAAGGACGACGTGAGTGGGCGGGGCGCGGGGCAGAAAGGACTTTGGGCATTTCTGCTGGGACACTTCGCTGGAGCTGCTCCCCGGATGTGGTCTTGATACGGGGCATCGGAGACTCCTTTTTTACTTGGTGGTGGCCCTGTTGCTCCACTGTCCCTGTCCTGACATTTCTGTCTGTCCTGAGGCTAAGGCAGGCCAAGATTGAAAGCAGACTGTCTGCTTGTGTGTGTCTTGCAGGCACACTACGCAGTTCAGGCCAGAAGGTCCCGCAGCGCCACTAGGAAGAGGAAGCGGGAAGACTCTGTCCCACCCTCCTCTTTGGCCCGCAGTCGCAGCTGCTCTAGAACTCCACGTGATGTTTCTGGTCTCCGGGATGTCAAGGTTGGTGTTCGTGCGCTTACAGCATGGTTTCCTCTGCTGTGGGCTTCACCAGGGCACAGGAGCCACTGAGCACTGAGGCCTGGGGCCCTCAGTCCCCGATGTCCATGCAGGGGTATTTGCATATTTTGGAATTTTCAGTGAAGAAAGTCTGCCTGTGTAGCAGCATTCTGGTTCATGGACATGAATGCTTGATCCCTCCAGTTCATGGGCTGCAGTCTATCTGTATCTAAATCAAGTTAGAACAGTGCACTAGGAGCTAACATGAGGGCTATGCTGAACTTTCACGTGTGAGGTTCTGAGGCCCTAAGGCCAATGCCCAGCATCACCGTAAGCCAGGGCTGAGCAGTGCTTTGGTTACACAACAAATAGACGCTCTAGTCCTGCAGGTCTGAACTGCATCTGGGCTGTGTAGCTACAAAGCTTGCCGAGCGGGACTCTGGAGTCTTGTGGGCAGATGCTGGTGGGAGCAAAGGTAGATTCCACGACAGCACATAGAGCTCTCTTACAGTAGACCGCCCCTGAGAAGATGCAGTCGAGGGTGGTGTCCGGTTCTACGTTCTGTTCTCTCTTCTGCGTAGATGGTGAAGAAAGCGAAGACGATGATGAAGAAGGCTCAGAAGAAGATGAATCGCTTGGGGAAGAAGGGGGAGGCTGACAGACACGTGTTTGACATGAAGCCTAAGCACCTGCTGTCTGGGAAAAGGAAGGCTGGTAAAAAGGACAGGAGATAGCTGGCCGCTGCTTCCTCCCCATGGCCAGGCTCTGAACTGCCAGCAGCTCACAGTAGCTGCCATACCTCTTGCTTTGCTGAAAACACAGGAGTGGGGAAGGTTTATCCTGTGGTCGCTCTTTTGAATGGGTCGAGGCTTCTGCTTTTGGTGAAGATTTCGATGCCTCAGAATTGCAGAAATAAGAATTTATTGATGTGGGGTTTTGTTTGTTTTTGTTTTTTTAATCAGAGCACTGCTCAGCTCTGGTTTATAGTGGTACCAGCATTGAACCTGGGACTTTGAAGCCTCAGGCATGAGAATCTTTTTGCATAGCCACTATACTGTCTCCCCGATTGACTGTGTTTTTCATGGAGAAAAACACCTCACTTATTTTCTGCAAGTGGAACTGTTGATTATGTGAATTTGAAAAGAATAAAAAAAGAGGCAGTGGGAAGAGGAGCTTTGGCATCAGGGGAGATTGGTGCTGTGGTGTCTCTCTGTTAATGTGTGCGCCACCGCTTGGCTCCTGGTCTCCCTCTCCGCCTCTGAGGAAGCAGCCTTGGAAGCAGCAGTCGCTGCGTGAGGCCCAGGCCTCACAAATAAGTAAGAGAATGAAACAGCGCAGTGCCATCTCCAGTTGTAGATTGTGAGGTACCACCCTGCCCTGCAGATTCAGGGTTATGAGGGAGGAAGGGAATGTCAGAGCTAAGTTATTTTCTAATGTGTGTGTACAATGCACCGCTGTAATCTGTCTTCAGCTGCTAGTACTTACTCAGAATGAACTTCCAGGGTAGGGAGATTGTAGATAGATAAGAGTACATGCCTTAGCCTGTGTGGGGCCTAGGCTCAAGCCTTGGCACCACCTGGGAGCACTATGGACACCAAGGGAGTTCGTTCCATGGATGGTGCTTGGATGTGTCTCACTCTCATCTCTCCCCTCCCTCAGAGAACATTAAAGATTGGCTCAGGGGGTCGACAAAATAGTTGCCTGGGGAGTGCGCCTGCTTTGCCATGTGTATGACCCAGATTTTAGCCTGGTCCCCACTACACGGGAGGAAGCTGTGGTCTCTTAAACTCACTGTCACACACACACACACACACACACACACAGGAAAGTTGTCAGGCAGGGCCTGTGAGGTGGTGCAGTGGATGGAGTGTTGGACTCTCAGGCACAAGGTCTCAGATTCTATCCCTTCCCTTCTATCTCATGTGCAGGAGTGATGCTCTAGTGCTCGCTCTTTCTCGTTATTAAATGTATCTTAAAACCCAACTAACAGTTGTCTTAGTAACCTGGGAGGTGGTGCAGTGGACAAGGCATTGTTTGGATTTGTTTTGTTTATTTGGCCAGAGCACAGCTCAGCTCTGATTTTTGGTGGTTCGAGGAATTGAATCTGGGACTTTGGGCTCTCAGGTATGAGTCTTGCAGAAGACTCTTACGCTGTCTCTCCCACCCGTGAGCAAACGTGGGACTCATGGGTGTGACACCTCCGTTTGATCTCAGAGTGATGCTCTGGTGTTCATTCTCGCTGCCCCTGCATCTCCCCTTCTCCCCCCGTCATTGATAAATAATAAATGTCACTATTTAAAAAAGTGGGATAAGCATGCTGCTTGGTGGTGTCGTGTGTTCAAATCCCTTGGCTTATGGAGAAAACATTTTAAATAAACTTTAAAAGACCAGTAATTTTTCTTTCTTTGTTTTCTTTAGTTACAAATCATTGTCATTTTGGGCAAATCTTAAAGGGGAAAAAGGTGGGAGAGTTAGCATAGTGATGTGGTCTGGGAAGTGGCACAGTGGATAAAGCATTGGGTATTTAAACCATGAGGTCCTGAGTTCAGTACCTGGCAGCAAGTGTGCCAGAATGATGTCTGGTTCTTTCTCCTATCATTCTCATGAATAAATAAAAGAGATTGCATAATGATTATGCAAAATGATTTTTCATGCCTGAGGTTCCCAATTACTCAGTTCAATCCTCCATAAGCCAATACAGAGTAGTTCTCTGGTAAAGAAAGGAGAAAAGAAAGAAATAAAAGGGGTGAGGGGAGATGGCAGTTTTTTTTTACTTACAAAGCAAAAATAATAAAAACCTAGGGGGCTGGGCAGTAACACAGCGGGTTAAGTGCACATGGCGCAAAGTGCAAGAACAAAGTGCAAAATGCACATGGCGCAAAGTGTAAGGATCCTGGTTCAAGCCCCAGGCTCCCCACCTGTAGGGGAGTCACTTCGCAAGTGGTGAAGCAGGTCTGCAGGTTTCTGTCTTTCTCTCCCCATCTGTCTTCCCCTCCTCTCTAGATTTCTCTGTCCTATCCAACAACAACTATAACAACAATAATAATAACCACAAGGGCAACAAAATGGGAAAAATAACCTCTAGGAGAAGTGGGTTCACAGTACTGGCACTGAGCCCCAGTGATAACCCTGGAAGCAAAAAATAGATATAAATAAAAAGCCTTTTTGAACCATCTCCAGGGGCTTGAACCTGAGTCTTTGTGCATGGTAACATGTGCTCTCAACCAGGTACCATCTTGTCCCCCAAAAACAAACTCATAAGAGGCATTTTACTGGGAGAACATTGACCAGAGAGAGTCTCTGGGGCCTGTTTACCTTGTTGAACAAATCAAAATCATTTACTATTTGAGAGGCTTGGGCCTCCAGAGAAAAAGCCAGTTCCAGAGTAAGAGAACAGTCAGCAAGGCATTGACACACAACGTGTGTGGCCTGACTGAGGACTCTGAGGGAGGAGTGGGTGTCATAGCACAGCAGACTCCAGATCACAGGCGAGTACTGGGTAGCTCCCCAAGAGAGACTGGGGACCCAGGTCCCAGGAGCACCTCTGATTCAGGCTCAAGTCCCAGGTGTCTAAGTCAGCTGGGCGACCACCTGTTAGGCCAGTTCTCAACACGCTCATGTTGATGTGGACTTTCTGAGTTCTCATAGCGTGCACCCATGTGAATGGTGGCTGTGTCCCTCAAAACACCAATGGGCTTCTTTTTGTGACAGAAGGACTGAAGTCAGTAAAGCCACAGGCACTCCCTTCTGGATGAAGACAACTCTCATTTCTGAAAAGTCACCTCTCCCCATTCTCTGAGGACCATGCCTATATCTGCAGGAATGTGTCTCATTTAAGCTTAATCCATTGTTTCTAGAATCTGATGTGAGGAGCTATTCGTAGCCAGAAAATCGTAGTTTATTCTCTAGCTTCTTTCCATTTGTGACCATGTCATTGAGTAAGAAGGTCCAGCAGGGAGCCAGGCAGTGCTGCACCTGGTTAAGTGCACATGATACTAAGCACAAGAATCCTGGTTCAAGCCTCTGGGTCCCTACCTGCAGTGGGGATATTTCACACGCGGTGTCTTATCATTTTCTGTCCCTTTCTATCTTCCCCCTCTCAATTTCTCTTTCCTATCCAATAAAATGAAAAAATAGCCACTGGGTGCAAAAAAAAAACAAAAGTCCAGCATAGGGTCTGTTTGTGTCAACCTTCTGCAATGTTGCCTCAAAACCTGATTTCAGCAGCAGCCTTCTGGGAAGGTACTTTGTCCTGGGATGAGAAACCTGCTCTCTGTCTTCTCCTGTCGGTGAGGCTGTTGGAAACGGCCAGGGGTGAGGGGCTGGGGAGTGCTGTTCCACACCAGCGGAGCCAGGGGAACAGGGAGGGGGCGTAGCTGGAGCCCTGGTGCTCACCCTTTGTTTGGGTCAGCCCCTGAAAACCATCCAGCATGTGGCCATGGAGACCGCAGACAAGCCCAAGCTGATTCATCTTTATTTCCAGAAGTGCAAGCAAGCAGCAGTGGATTGAACAAGGAGCAAAGTGAAAGCGGCTTTCTTAACTGTTCAGGGCTCAGACAGAAGAACATCTGTGTCGACTCCCCTCGTTTTTCACACTTGAACACATTCTCAGTAACATTCATGAGAACACTGCACTCTGCTGAAGGAGTTAATGAGCAGCTTTGTCAGTTGGATTGCTTTGCAGCTGTCCACTATCAGGCTACTATAGGTGTCTGCGTGAACATGAAAACGAAACAGGACGATAATTAATTGTGGTTCTCAGTGCCTTGTGACATGGAGCTGTGTTGACTGACAGACCAGTACCCTGTTAGCTAACCCTAGCAGTCTTCCACAATGTCTTTCCATAAACCCACGCCCCTAAAGACCCCCCTGGGACAGTGCTGGCAGTTGCAGAGGGAGGGGGCAGTCATCTAGATTACTGTGCAGCAGCCTATGCCCTGGGGTCCCAGGCAGGACCCTCAGGAAGGCTTGGGGGTAGTGGAGCGATCAGGACAGCTCAAACCCTGCCTGTGTGTGATCTAGTGCTTTCTGATCTTAGTACCTTAACCAGATGAGGGGGAGCACAGAGCAGGCAGGGCGCTGGATGCTTGTCAGGGCATCACTGGCCTTTTGGCCTCTAGAACTGAGGACATTATACCCTGATCAGGTCCCCTGGACACCCCAGGCCACAGGGGGCTAAAGAGACAGCAGGGAAGTGAGGTGCTTTCTGGGGCAGAGGAGGGCAGTAGCCCCAGACCAGGGAATCACACCAGGTCACGGAGTGCCCGGAGGCCTCAGGGCCTGTGGATGGTGTTGGGCTCCACGAACTGGGATATGTTGGTCAGATGTTCCCACCAGTTAAACAGGAAGCCCTGGACGATTGTGCAGAACCAGGGTGTGACCATCTCCTGGCCACATGCTGCCCGCTGCATGAGGTCGGCCAGCTCATCCCGGGTCATGTAGCGGTAGCTTTTGACCTCTCGGGGGTCAGGGTTCACCACGAGGTCCTTCCGCACCAACAGCAGGTAGCCGACCTCATGGTCCCCCCAGACATCATCCGATGGGCTGTTGTGGTAGATCCGGGTCAAGAAGATGATGTCCTGTAGGGAGATCTGGAGGGCAAGAAGGTGAGGTTGGTGGATAGTGGGGGGTGGGAGGCTACTGGACATCTCACGAGGTGGGTGGGGGGTGCAGCCCTGGGCACAGGGGACGGACAGGGACAGAGAAGACACTGCAGTCTTTTTTTTTTTTAATATGTATTCCCCTTTTGTTGCCCTTTTTTATTGTTGTAGTTGTTGTTATTGATGTTGGGTGAGACAGAGAGAAATGGAGAGGAGGGGAAGAGAAAGACCTACAGACCTGCTTCACCACCTGTGAAGCAACTCTCCCAGGTGGGGATCTGGGGGGCTCGAACCAGGATCCTTAATGCTGGTCCTTGTGATTTGTGCCACCTGTGCTTAACCCACTGTGCTACCGCCCGACTCCCAACACTGCAGTCTTTTTTTTTTATTATTCCTTTTTTGTTGCCCTTGTTTTATTGTTGTTGTTATTGATGTCATCGTTGTCGGATAAGACAGAGAAAAATGGAGAGAGGAGGGGAAGACAGAGAGGGGAGATAGAAAGACCTTCACCACCTGTGAAGCAACTCCCCTGTAGGTGGGGAGCCAGGGGATTGAACCGGGATCCTTACGCCGGTCCTCGCGCTCTGCTCCACCTTTGCTTAACCTGCTGCGCTACCGCCCAGCTCCCACTGCAGGGGTGATCATTGGGACTGAATTGAAAGGGAAGCTGCCAAAAAGTTTGGGGTCGAGAGCTGGAGCATAGTCTCCTTGGCCTCATAGATCCTTTAGTGAGTGGGGTTCCTGGGTCTGGCTTCTCCACTTTTATGTTAAAGACAGCTGTGCTGGGGCAGAGGGTAGATAGCATAATGGTTATGCAAAGGAACTCTCTAGCCTGAGGCTCCAAAGTTTCCAAGTTCAATCCCCCCATACCACCGCACCACCACCGTAAGCCAGAACTGAACAGTGCTCTGGTTAAAAAAAAAAAAAAAAGACAGCTGTGCCTCTGGAAACCCACATGGTCTCAGGCTCCCTGGGCCCTAAGCATTTGTTTTGGGAAGGGGGTGTCGTGAGTATCTCCCTGGAGGGGGGGTGGGGTACCTGCTCAGGTGGGATCCCCAGCTCATCCTGCAGCTTCCGCAGGGCCGCGCGTCGCACCCCCAGGAACTCCTTTTCTTCCAGCTCTTCTGGAGTGTTAGTAGGGTGGCTGGAGCAGGAGTCAGTGAAGTGGCCTGAGGAGGACGGACTCAGCCAGGCCCCAGAGGGGACCTGAACAGTCACCTCCTCTTTTTTTTTTGCCTCCAGGATTATTTCTGGGGCTCGGTGCCCGCACTACAAATCTGGAGTGCTCCTGGAGGCTGTTTTTTTTTCCCATTTTGTTACACTTGTTGTTGTTATTGTTGCCACTGATATTGTTGGATAAGACAGAGAAATCAAGAGAGACGGGGAAGATAGAGGGGGAGAGAAAGACAGACACCTGCAGACCTTCACTGCTTGTGAAGTGACCCCCTTGCAGGTGGGAAGCTGGGGGCTCAAACCAGGCTCCTTATGCCAGTCCTTCAGCTTTGTGCCATGTGCGCTTAGCCCACTGTGCTACCGCCCGACTCCCCAGTCAACTCCTCTTCCCTTCTGTCTACTGTTGAGCCCTCTGCCTTATCTTTTTTTTTGTTTTTTTTTTACATAAAGATGGAAAAGCAGAGGGAGTTGGGCAGTGATACACCTGGCTAAACACACACTTGCCATGTGTGAGGACCCAGGTTCGAGACACTGGTCCTTAACTGCAGGAGAGAGGCTTCAAGAGAGGTTAAGCAAATACTGCAGGTGTCTCTCTCCATCTATATCTTTCTCTCCCCTCTCAATTTCTTTCTATCCTATAAAATAAAAAGGGGGGGGGAGAAGGAAAAAAAATGACTACCAAGAACAGTGGATTCACTGTGCAGGTACCAAGTCCTAGGAACAACCCTGGTGGCAAAAGAGAGAGGGGAAAAGAGGGAGAAAAGGGGGGAGAAGGAGAGAGAGAAAGAGTGAGAGAGAAAGAAAAGGGGGGCAGAGAGAGAGACCAAAGCATCAAAGCTTCCTTCAGTGGGGTGATAATTTGGGCTGTTGGAATGAACAGGGATTGGGCAGACTGGGCTCCTTAACCTCCAACTTCCCCCAGCCCAATATGGACCTGCACCCAGGCCCAGGGCTCACCTGGGAACGTGTACTTGGCATCAGATCTCTGTTGGACCAGGAGCTGGTCTTTCATATTGAACAAGACGACACTGAAGCCTCGGTGGAGCAGCCCTGTGGTGACATGGGGTCAGACGTGCAGAGTGCCAGCCAGGTGCCCAGTCTGTCTGTGTCAGAGTCCACAGGCAGGGCCACTACTCCAGCCCGATAATGTCAGGTGCCTAGTCTGACGCTCATTGAAAGGGACCGAACCATCTGGGGGCTGTACCCTGGGGGAAATGTCCCCTGGGACTTCACTTGGGGAAAGACAGTCCCTTGGGGTCCTGTCCCTTGGGGGACTGTCACTGCTGCCCTATGAATAGAAACCCAGGTGGGGAGTGAGCTGTCCACACTCTAGGGTGGGGACGGACCAGCTCTGTCCCCAGCAATGTTCCGACTATTGGGATGTGGCCCTGGTTCAGCCCAGGATTCAGTGTCTGGAAGTTTCCTGTGTCCCCAGGGACAACAGCAGGGCCGCCTATCTGCCTTCCAGGTGTCTCCCTCTGAGCGCGCCTCGCCTCACCCCTGTCAATGTTCTCCCTCAGGTGGCAGTTCCTCTTAGTGTCTGCCCCGATGACCTGGTCGTCCTGGTCGATGACGATGCACATCTCCTCTAGCTGCTTTACCTGCAGCTCATCCAGGTGACTCTGGGTGCTCCCTGACATCCTGTCTCTGTTGTGCCTGCACCGAATGGAGATACCTGATACCCCAGGGAACCTCCCAGGAAGCTGGGTGCCTCTCCAGTGTCTGGGGGTCCCGGATACTGTAAGGGCTGTGGAAACCCTGTCGGGGACCTCCCTAGGTTCCCTTCCCTCTCTCTCTCTCTCTCCTTTTTTTATATTTTCATTTTATTTATTTATTATTAGAGGGGCCAGGCAGTGGTGCACCTGGTTAAGTGCACACATTACAATGTGAAAGGATCTGGGTTCAAGCCCCTGGTCCCCACCTGCAGGGAGAAAGCTTCATGTGAGTGATGAAGCAGGTCTGTAGGTATCTCTCTGTCTCTCTCCTGCACTAATTCCCTCTCCCCTCACAATTTCTCTCTGTCTCTATTCAAAATAAATAAAGATTAAAAAATTATTTATTATTAGATAGAATCAGAGAGAAATTGAGAGGGGAGGAGGAGATAGAGTGGGAGAGATACAGAGAGACACCTGCAGACCTGCTTTACCACTTGTGATGATTTCCCCCTGCAGGTGGGGACCAGGGGCTTGAACCCAGACCCCTGTCTTCGGTAATGTGTGTGCTTAACCAGGTGGGCCACCCCTGGCGCACCTTCCCTTCCTCTTGAAGTTATCTTTCCCCAAAAGGAAACTAGGGTGTGGGAGTAGACAGCATAATGGTTATGCAAAGATACTCATGCTGGAGGCTCCAACATCTCAGGTTCAATTCCCTGGACTACCATATGCCAGAGCTGAGCAGTGCTCTGGTGGAAAAAAAAAAAAAGAGAGAGAGAAGGGGAAAAAAAGAAAAGAGAAAGGAAGAAAGAAATTAGGTAAGAATTCAGAACCAAAGGCTCCAAAGATCTCAGGGAAATTGGCTGCCAACAAGGTCTAACTAGGGGGTCCTGGGGGGCCCTGCATAAGGCAGTGGGCAGTGGAGGGTGACATCAGCATAGCACGGACAAGAGACAGCACGCCCACTACCTGCATAGGGAGCGGGTCCCCCCCGTACATCACTCACCTCTGATGCTGAGTCCAGAGGATGAGTGTGCCCCCAAGCCCAGCCTGTATTTATGGGGCTGTCCTTGGGGGTGTGAATCTTATGTCCTGTGCTCCTTTGAGTGAAGGCTTTCAACTATTAGCTGACTGAGAAAACCACAAATCACGACTTAATCCAGCCAGGAGAGGGTGGAGTGTCCCTATCTCCTGATTTAGCACAAAGTGAGGGGAGGGGTGGCAAGTTGGGATGCCTTACCCTTGATCTCCTACTAATCCCCTAGGGCCCTGGTGCAGGGGTCAGTGCAGGGAGGGGAGAGTCTTTGCATTTCTAAGAAGCAGGCTGAAGCACAATAGATTGAGCACGAAGGAGCAAAGAGGGTGGTAAAGGTACACCTGTAACTTGCTAAGGAGAAGCAAGTGCAGTGAGTGTTCTATGCTTCTTGGAAAGGAGATGTGGTACCTGTGGTGTTGGTTTCAAGAAGAATTTTGGGTTGGGAATAGACAGTAGCACACCTGGCTAAGTGCTCATATTACAGTGTGCAAGGACCTGGGTTCAAGCCCCTGGTCCCTACCTGCAGGGGAGAAGCTTCATAAGTGGTGAGGTAAGGCTGCAGGTGTCTCTCTGTCTCTTTCCCTCTCCATCTCTCCCTCCCCTCTCAATTTCTCTCTGTCTCTAAGAGAAGTGTGGGTCCAGGATGGTGTTACACGTTAGGGTGTACACATCACATACATGGGGAGCCAGGTTTGAGCTCCCGCTTCCCACCTGAAGGGGGCGGTGCTTCACAATTGGTGAAGTAGGTCAGCAGGTATTTCTCTGTCTCCCTATCTTCCTCTCCTCTCTCAATTTTTCTGTCTTATTAAATAAAATAGAAAAAAAAAAAGGGAGGAGCCACCAGATACAATGGTGTGCCAGCACAGAGTTCCAGCAATAACACTGGTGGCAGTAAAAAAAAAAATGTGATTCAATAATATAGATATATGTGGAGGAGAGCAAGGGGGACAAAAGGCATGGAAATATCACTCTTAGTCGGGAGTCAGGCGGTAGCACAGCGGGTTAAGCGCACGTGGTGCAAAGCACAAGGACCAGCATAAGGATCCCAGTTCGAGCCCCCAGCTCCCCACCTGCAGGGGAGTCGCTTCACAAGTGGTGAAGCAGGTCTGCAGGTGTCTTTCTCTCCCCCTCTCTGTCTTCCCCTCCTCTCTCCATATCTCTTTGTCCTATCCAACAACAATGACATCAATAACAACAATAATAACTACAACAATAGAACAACAAGGGCAAAAAAAGGGAACAAATAAAAAAATAATTTAAAAAATAAATTAAAAAAATCTAAAAAGGGGGCCAGGCAGTGGCTCATCTGGTTAAGCGCACACATTACAGTGTGCAAGGACCCAGGTTTGAGCCCCTGGTCCCCACCTGCAGGAGGAGAGCTTCAGGAATGCGGAAGCAGGTCTGCAGGTGTCTCTCTGTCTCTCTCCCTCTCTATCTCACCCACCCCTCTTGATCTCTGGCTATCTCTGTCCAATAAATAAAGATAATAAAAAATTAAGAAAAATTATAAGTGTTCAAAAAAAGAAAAAATTTTAATTAAAAAAAAATCTAAAAAAAAGAGAAATATCACTTATAGTCTATGGCCATACCACCCTGAACACTCCTGATCTCATCTGATCTCGGAAGAAACATCACTTATAGAAACAGGAAGCAGGAAGTACACAGCAGGTTGTATCAAATCAGGTTGTCAGGACCCAGCAGGGCAAGAGACCTCAGGTTGCCATGAGGGGTTGCCACAGACAAGACAATAACTGGCCAGTGAGCAGTCCACAGAAATGTGCCTGTGTGCAGACTATGGCTGCCTTAAAGAAATGCTATGATGGCCCAGGCAGTGGCGCACCTGGTTGAGTGCACATGTTACAATGAGTGAGGACCCGGGTTCAAGCCCCCAGTCCCCACCTGCAGGGGGAAAGCCTTGTAAATGGTGAAGCAGTGCTGCAGGTGTCTCTCTGTCTCTCTCCCTCTCTCTCACTGCCTTTCCTTTCGATTTATGACTGTCTATATGCAATAAATAAGTAGAGATAATACAAAAAAGAAAGTAATGCTGTGACCCAGGACACTATGGACAGAATAAATGGCAAGTGTCAGACTAATTATGGAATGTTGCCCAAATTGTCATTGATAACAGTCATGACCCAAAGTCTTTTGCCTCATAAACAAGTGCTTCCTGACAGCCACAGGCCATTCACCCTCTGGGGGCCTACATGTGTCTGTGCATGTATCTTTTCTTAAAGCTTTTTTTTTTATTATTTTATTTTTTTATATTTATTTTATTTATTCCCTTTTTGTTGCCCTTGTTGACATGTATCTTTTCTTTCTTTCTTTCTTTCTTTCTCTCTCTTTTTTTAAAGGTTTAAATTATTTATTTATTTATTTGTGAGAAAGATATGAGAGAGAGAACTAGATATCACTTTGGTACATGTCCTGCCAGGGATTGAACTCGGGACATCATGCTTGAGAGTCCAGTGCTTTCTCCACTGTGCCACCTCCTGGACCACTCCTTTATTTTTTAAAGTTTACTTTATATATTTATTCATTTACTGAATAGAGACAGAGAGAAGCTGAAACGGAAGGAGAGATAGAGCGACAACAAGCCAGGTTGTGGCATGCTGGTTGAGTGCACATTTTACAATGTGCAAGGACCCGGATTCAAGTCCCTAGTCCCCACCTGCAGGGAGAAAGCTTTGCAAGTGGTGAAGTAGGGCTGCAGGTGTCTGTCTCTGTCCTCTTTCCCTCTTGATTTCTGGCTGTCTCTATCAAATAAATAAAGATTTAAAAGACTTTAAAGAGAGAGAGAGAGACCTACAGCACTTTTTCACCACTCAAGAAGCTTCCTCCCAGCAGGTGGGGACCTTAGGCTGGAACCCAGGTCCTTGTGGACTGTAATGTGCACACTACCAGGTGTGCTGCCACCCAGCCCCTACATGAGTCTTTCCTTTATCTTTCCCTCTGCTTCTCATCCTTGAGAGCCTGCGTGTGTCTATGCACATGCTTTCCCACTCTTACAAGCAGGCTTCACTACCCTGAGCTTGGTGGTGTCTCGGTGATTCTCCCTCCCACCTCCCATCAGAATCAGGAACAAATTGGAACACCATCAGCCCTGCTTCCAGGGTCACTGATACATCCAATGTTTAGCCGAGGGAGCCTGGTTTCAAAGCAGCTGGGTGGAGTCCTGATGGGGAGTCCTGGGTAGAGTGTCCCCTCTCCACAGGTTGGACTCCCACCAACCAACCTGACACAATCAGTCTATAAAAACAACTGGACTGGGGAGACAGCATAATGGAATGGCTTTGATGTCTGAGACTATGAGATCCCAGGTTCAATCTCTAGGACCACCATAAGCCAGAGCTAAGCAGTTCTCTGTTACCTCTCTCTCTCTCTTTTTTTTTTTTTTTTTAATAATTTTTATTTATTCATGAGAAACATAGGAGGAGAGAAAGAACCAGACATCACTCTGGTACATGTGCTGCCGGGGATTGAACTCAGGACCTCATAGTTGGGAATCCAGTATTTTATCCACTGTGCCACCTCCCTGGCCACACCTCTCTCTTTTCTTCCTTCCTTCCTCTTTCTCTCTTTCTTTCTCTCTCTTTCTTTCTTTCTTTCTTTCTTTCTTTCTTTCTTTCTTTCTTTTTCTCTTCCTTTCTGTACTTATCCTCTGCATCATTCATTAAAATAAATAAAATATAAAAAAGCAAACAATTTTGGGTCTTAACTTGGTTACTTTGGCATGTTCCTGATTCCCAGAAGGACATGTTCTTTTTTAATGACAGCAAATTTTGGACAACAGGATAACTCTAAGCTGTTCTCTCCTTTTTTTTTTTTTTAAATTAAAAAAAAATTTTAAATATTTATTTTATTTATTTATTCCCTTTTGTTGCCCTTGTTGTTTTATTGTTGTAGTTATTATTGTTGTTGTCATTGTTGGATAGGACAGAGAGAAATGGAGAGAGGAGGGGAAGACAGAGAGGGGGAGAGAAAGATAGACACCTGCAGACCTGCTTCACAGCCTGTGAAGCAACTCCCCTGCAGGTGGGGAGCCGGGGTTAGAACCGGGATCCTTATGCCGGTCCTTGTGCTTTGCGCCACCTGTGCTTAACCCGCTGCGCTACACCCCGACACCCCTGTTCTCTCCTTCTTAGGTGAAGTTCTGAGGCCCGAGGGCCAGCCTTTACCTGGAACGGATGTTTGAGGAGAGAACACATTCATCCAATTGACATTGGGAACAAGAGGGCTGCCCTCCCTCCCAGACCTGTTAGAAGGCAGACATTTAACTGTTTCCAGTCTGTCAATTGAGATGGTCCCAGTGCACAGACAGGCTGTGTGCTCTGGAAGTGGCCAGCTCATAGCAGGACATCCTGCACCTTTATTCCATCTGCTCCCTGAATTTCTGTGAGTAACAGGAAACTGCATAGACATTACTCTGAGTGCACATGCAGTGTCAGCTCCATAGCAGGAGAAGGAACAAGAGCACAGACATTCCAGTGAGCAGAGCGCCAGTAACATAACTTCTCCATCTAAACAAGCCACCAAGATTCCAGGTCCCCATTTAATGTTTTCTGTATAAATATGTAGATGATGGGAATTGGGCGGTGGCACAGCAGGTTAAGCGCACATGGCACGAAGTGCAAGGACCGGCATAAGGATCCCGGTTCGTGCCCTCGGTTCCCCACCTGCAGGGGAGTCACTTCATAGGTGGTGAAGCAGGTCTGCAGGTGTCTCTCTTTCTCTCCCCCCTCCTGTCTTCCTTATCTCTCTCCATTTCTCTCTGTCCTATCTAACAACGATGACACCAGTAACAACAACAACTACAACAATAAAAAAGCAAGGGCAGCAAGAGGGAAAATAAATAAATAATCTGTAGGTGATAAGCAATATCTGAAATGTGTTTAGAATTATTAGCAAGGGGTCAGGTGGTGGTGCACCTGGCTGAGTCATCACAATACAGTAGACAAGCATCTGGGTTCCAGCTCTATTTTTTTTTACTTTTTAAAAATATTTTAGTTAGTTATTTTCCTTTTTTTGTTGCCCTTGTTTTTATCATTGTTGTGGTTATTATTATTGTTGTTATTGATGTTGTCGTTGTTGGATAGGACAGAGAGAAATGGAGAGAGGAGGGAAAGACAGAGAGGGGGAGAGAAAGATAGACACCTGCAGACCTGCTTCAAAGCCTGTGAAGCGACTCCCCTGCAGGTGGGGAGCCGGGGGCTCGAATGTGAATCCTCACGCCGGTCCTCGAGTTTTGCACCATGTGCGCTTAACCTGCTGCACTACAGCCCGACCCCCAGGTTCAAGTTCTTGATCCCACCTGTAGGGGAGAAGCTTCCTGAACTATGAAGCAGTACTACAGGTGTTTGTTTCTCTTACCTCCCTCTCTACAACTCCCTTACCTCTTAATTTCTCACTGTCTCTGTATGGTTATATATAAATAAATGTATATTGTATTTAAAAAGAATTATCAGGGGAGCCGGGTAGTAGTGCAGCATGTAAAGCGCACGTGGCAGAAAGCGCAAGGACCAGTCTAAGGATACTGGTTCGAGTCCCTGGCTCCTCACCTGCATGGGATGAAACAGGTCTGCAGATGTCTCTTTCTTTTCCCCTCTCTGTCTTCCCCTCCTCCCTTTCTCTCTGTCCTATCTAACAACGATGACATCAGTAACAACAACTTTAATAACTACGACAAAAAAGGTCAACAAAAGGGAAAATAAATAAATAAATATAAAATTTTTTTAAAGGGAGTCAGGCAGTAGTGCAGTGGGTTAAGCGCAGGTGGCGCAAAGCTCAAAGACCGGAGTAAGGATCCCGGTTCGAGCCCCCAGTTCCGACCTGTAGGGGAGTCGCTTCACAAGTGGTGAAGCAGGTCTGCAGGTGTCTGTCTTACTCTCCCCCTCTTTGTCTCCCCCTCCTCTCTCCATTTCTCTCTGTCCTATCTAACAGTGACGACATCAACAACAACAACAATAATAACTACAACAATAAAACAAGGGCAACAAAAGGAAATAAATATTTTTTTAAATTTTAAGAAAGAATTATCAGTATCATTAAAATAACATGTACATGGGAATTGCTCACATCTTATGCAATGAGATAAAAGCAGAAAATCAATTGCTGGGGCTGGGTGGTGGCACACCCACTTGAGCACACGTTACAGTGCTCTTGGACATTTTTTGAGCCCCAGTTCCCACCTGCAGGAGAAAAACTTTGCAAATGGTGAAGAAAGTTTGCAGGTGCCTTTCTGTTTCTTTCACTCTCTATGTCCTTCTTCCCTCTTGATTTCTGACTGTCTCTAGTAAGTAAATTAAGAAAATCCAAAAAGTAGGAGAAGAAGAAGGAGGAGGAGGAGAAGGAGGAGAAGAAGAAGAAGAAAGAGGAAGAGGAAGAGGAAGAGGAAGAGGAAGAAGAAGAAGAAGAAGAAGGGGAAGGGGAAGGGGAAGGGGAAGGCGGAGTCGGGCGGTGGCACAGCAGGTAAAGTGCACGTGGTGCAAAGCGCAAGAACCAGCGTAAGGATCCTGATTCAAGCCCCCGGCTCCCCACCAGCAGGGGAGTCGCTTCACAGGCAGTGAAGCAGGTCTGCAGGTGTCTGTCTTTCTCTTCCCCTTTCTGTCTTCCCCTCCTCTCTCCATTTCTCTCTGTCCTATCCAACAATGATGACATCAATAACCACAACAATGTTAAACAACAGGGGCAACAAAAGGGAAAATAGATAAATAAATAAATTTTAAAAAGAAAGCCACTAGATACCATTAATAACACATAAAAGTTTAACCACAAATTCATTTAAAAAAGAAGAAGAAAGAGGAGGAGGAGGAGAAGGAGAAGGAGGAGATCAGTTGCAGTGTGATTACTGAATCTTCTGTTTTTCGTTTTTTTCTTTTCTAGAGCAGTAATCAGCTCTGGCTTATGGTAGTGCAGGGGATCAACTCTGGGACTTTGGGTATGAGATTCTTTTTGCATAACCATTATGCTATCAACACACACCCCTGTCTGTCTTCTTAAACCAGTTAACTCTTAATTTCTATCACAAGAGCAGCAGTAGTATCCTTAGTGACTGCACAACTAGGCAGGCTGATTTCTCCCTTTCCTAGCTAACCCCACAGTTAGCCCTGGTCTTCCTGCTAGACTAAACTAGACTTAGCTCAGGCTGTGATAGCAGAGGCAGAGAACAACTGAATGCCGGCCACATTATTATTATTTTATTTTTTTTATAAGATTGCCTTTTTAAAATTTTTATTTATTCCCGTTTGTTGCCCTTGTTGTTTTATTGTTGTAGTTACTATTGTTGTAGTTGATGTCATCGTTGTTGGACAGGACAGAGAGAAGAGGGAAAGAGGGGGAGGGAAAGAGACACCTACTGGGATCCTTACGCAGGTCCTTGTGCTTTGCGCCAAGTGTGCTTAACCTGCTGCGCTACCGCCAGACTCCCTATTTTTTTTAATCATTATTATTATCTTTATTTATTGGATAGAGACAGCCAGAAATAGAATGGGTAGGGGAGATAGAGGAGAGAGTAAGAGAGACACCTGAAGACCTGCTTCACTGCTTGTAAAGCTTTCCCCCTGCAGGTAGGGACTAGGGGCTTGAACCTGGGTCCTTCAGAGCACTACAACATGCACGCTCAACCAGGTCTGCCACCACCCAGCCCCAGCCACATTCTTTTTTGCATCATGTGACAGTGTCTAGAAACAAGAGGGTGTGAAAGCAATACTCCTATGCTACCAAAAGTACCACGTGCGGTAAAGGCAGCAGGAATTGAGCACAGGCTCAATGTCCATATAGTGGAGACCAATCTGTCTCTGTCCTTCATGGATAGATGAGGGAATACTCACAGGCAGCAGGATGCTCTTCACCGTGGAAAGGGAAGGAGATGCTGCCATTTGTGATCGTGTGGTTGGACTTGAGTGCATGGCTGAGTGAGGTGAGTCAGAGAATGCATCTGTTGAGGGCACATGATCATATTCCAGTGCTCAAGGACCCAGGTTCGAGCCCCCAGTCCCCACCTGCGGGGGTAAAGCTTTGCAAGTGGTGAAGCAGTATTGCAGGTGTCTCTCTCCCTCTCTATTTCCCCTATCTTCTCAATTCATGTCTATCCAAGAAATAAATAGACTTTCATCATCATCATCATCATCATCATCATCATCATCATCATCATAGTAATAATAACAGCTACAACAATGGAGAGCATGTATTCACAGAGTCTGAGAACCACTCAGGAAAGTGCTACTTGTTAGAGGGGAGGTGAAAAGGGTGGGGAACTGTGTCCCATACAGACTCTGAGTTCCAAGGAAGCTCTGGGGGTGATGTATGACTTGGGACAATGTCAGCATCATCTAAAACATGTGAGACCAGCCTCCGGAATTCTGTGGAGTCTGACTGTCCAATTCATTGTGCTCATTCTTCCAGGTTCCCAGGCTTCTCTCTCTCTCTCTTGAGCCTCTGGACACCAGGCAAGACTGGAGATCTTTCCTCAGGTGGGTCTGTGGGAACTTCTGCGAGTCCCCTCACTTCACTGTCCTCCAGCCTCTGATGCTGCCTCTTCAGAGCCATTATGAAGGAGCACCACCTGATTTTGCTTTGTTCACATTTATGTTTCCATAGCTGCCAGGTCTATCGCTGGAATAATACAATCTTATTTATTTTATTTAAAATTTTTTAAAAAAATATTTATTTTTCCTTTTGTTGGCCTTGTGGTTTTTTATTGTTGTTGTAATTATTATTGTTGTTGTTATTGATGTCGTTGTTGTTGGATAGGACAGAGAGAACTGGAGAGAGGAAGGGAAGACAAGAGAGGGGGAAAGAAAGAGAGACACCTGCAGACCTGCTTCACTGCCTGTGAAGCGACTCCCCTGCAGGTGGGGAGCCGGGGGCTCGAACCGAGATCCTTACGCTGGTCCTTGTGCTTCATGCTATGTGCGCTTAACATGCTGCGCTATCGCCCGACTTCCTACAATTTTATTTTTAGTTTTTTACTTTGGCATGTTTGATTCAGGGAAGGACTTTTCTTTTTTCAAAGTCAACAAGTGCTGGACAAAACAATAACTCTAAGCTGTTTGTCTCCTTCATTTATTTATTTAAATTGAGAGTGGAGGGGAGACAAATAGAGAGACAGAGAGACACCTGGAGCACTGCTTCACCACTCCTGAAGCTCTCCCCCTGCAGGTGGGAATCAGGGGCTTGAACTGTTCTCACCTTCTTAGGTGCAGTTCTGAGAGCAGAAGGCCAGGCTTTACCTGGAATGGATACTTAGGAGAGAGCACATTGATCTTGGGAACAAGAGGGCTACCCTCCCTTCCATGGCCTATTTAAAGATAAACAATGAACTGTTCCCAGTTTGCCAAACAATTGAGAAGATTAGGATACTGAAACAATTGAAAAGATCAGGATACTCCAACAGAAAGTGGCAGGTCATAGCAAGGCATCCTCCTCTGGATCCGGTTGGGGGGCTTGAACACCGGGCCTTGCACTTGATAAGTAACATGTGCACTCTATGGTGGGTGTGTCAACTCCACCTGATTTTATTTTATTTTATTTTATTTTATTTTATTTTATTTTATTTTATTTTATTTTATGTTTTACCAGAGCACTGTTCAGCTCTGGCTTATGGTGGTGCAGAGGATTGAACCTGGGACTTTGGAGCCTTGGGCATGAGAGTCCGTTTGCATAACCATTATGCTATCTACTCTCTGCCCAACACCACCTGATTTAAAAAAAAAATTTTTAAGAACTATTTTTTATTTATTTTCCCTTTAGTTGCCCTTGTTGTTTTAGTGTTCATGTAGTTAATGTCATTGTTGTTGGATAGGACAGAGGAGAACTGGAGAGAGGAGGGGAAGACAGAGAGGGGGAGAGAAAGCTAGATACCTGCAGACCTGCTTCACCGCCTGTGAAGTGACTCCCCTGCAGGTGGGGAGCCGGGGGCTCTAACCGGGATCTTTACGCTCTGGTCCTTGTGCTTTGAGCCACTACCCCGCAGTGCTACCACCTGATCCCCACATCACCTGATTTTAAATGATCCGCTCTTTTCCTCTAAATGGTGTACAAGTGCTTGAGAATCCAGCTCTATCTTCCAGGAAGCCTCTGACCAGGAAGGTTCCATGTAACCCAGGACATAGTGGCCTTGGTTTCTTCTACCACAAAAGGAGCCCCAGCTGATATTGGGGGCCAGGCCCATGGGATCCTGAATGTTAGACCCACTCTCATGGGAAATAATAGCTAAGGGGCCGAGAGAGGCCAGGGCTCTCTGCTGTCCAAATCTGTGTCCCTCTACCACATGGCAGATTTTTCAGTGTCTCTCGTCTCTCTTTTTCTGAAAGAAAAAGCAACATGAAGAAGTGAAAATGCACATGGCCAGGGTTCAGTTTTACCAAAAAATAAATAAATAAATAACAATAGTGTTACTGTTTGTCAATGAACACTAGCATCTGACATAGGAGATAGGTAACTCTAGGGAGTTATTCTCCAAGGTGTTCAGTGTAGACTTTTGCAAGGTTCAATGCACATTGTATGGGGGCCTCTGCTCAAGATGTGTGGAGAGCCCCCAGTCGGGATCTCAGCTGGGACCCATCTAATCCAGCTAGGAGAGGGTGGAGTATCCCTACCTCCCACTTTCACACCAAGTGAGGGGAGGGGTGACAAACTGGGATTCTCATCTGGGACACTTCTTACCCAGACCCCCCACTAATCCCCTACTAATCCCCTGGGGCCCTGGT
Organism: Erinaceus europaeus; assembly: GCF_950295315.1. Lineage (NCBI taxonomy): Eukaryota > Metazoa > Chordata > Mammalia > Eulipotyphla > Erinaceidae > Erinaceus > Erinaceus europaeus. Next base: position 64,100,898 of record NC_080167.1, read on the forward strand.
GCAGGAAGGAGAAATCCCCAGCATGTCTCCTCTTCTTTCTCTGCTGCAAACACAGGGCTCATCTATGCTGAGGACCCTGGGCCTAGAAGGTCTGGCTTTTGACAATTGTGTGAAACCACCAGGTCAGGTTTTTAAGGTGGCATTGATTGGGTTAAGAGGCAGACATAAAACATGTGCAAGCATCACCCTCACGGGTGACTGTCAGCATGGCAAACCCTTGAAGGATCGTCTTCTGAGAGGTGGGGTACTAAGGCAGCCTTGACACCTTTACATTCCCAGAGGGGCAAGTTTTGGGAAAGGCTAACGTCAGGGTCTGGAATGAAGACCAAAGGACCTCACAGTCCTTTGTCTGGTTATGCTTCATGGTGACTGCTTGATCCAGACTGAGATTTTCCTGTGGCTTGTTTTTTCTTAACGTTTATTTATTAGTGAGACTGAGAAAGAAAGACAACAAGAGCATCAGTCAGGTACACAAAATGCCAGGGATTGAATTTAGGATTTCATGTTTGAGAGCCCCACTCTTTACCCACTACACAACCTACCAGGCTTTTTTTGTTGCTGTTGCTCTTGTTGTCTTTTTATTGTTGTTGTAGTTATTGTTGTTGTTTTTGATGTCGTCGTTGTTGGATAGGACAGAGAAAAATGGAGAGAGGAGGGGAAGACAGAGAGGGGGAGAGAAAGATAGACACCTGCAGATCTGCTTCAAAGCCTGTGAAGCGACTCCTCTGCAGGTGGGGAACTTGGGGCTCTAACTGGGATCCTTACGCCGGTCCCTGTGCTTAGTCCCATGTGTGCTTAACCCGCTGTGCTACCACCTGACTCCCTTTCTCCATTTTTTTCTTTTTCTTTTCTTTTCTTTTCTTTTCTTTTCTTTTCTTTTCTTTTCTTTTCTTTTCTTTTCTTTTCTTTTTTTTTCTTTTCTTTTCTTTTCTTTTTTATTCCCTTTTGTTGCCCTTGTTGTTTTATTGTTGTAGTTATTATTGTTGTCATTGTTGGATAGGACAGAGAGAAATGGAGAGAGGAGGGGAAGACAGATAGGGGGAGAGAAAGACAGACACCTGCAGACCTGCTTCACCACCTGTGAAGCGACTCCCCTGCAGGTAGGGAGCCGGGGTTCGAACCGGGATCCTTATGCCGGTCCTTGTGCTTTGCACCACCTGTGCTTAACCCGCTGCGCTACAGCCCGACTCCCCATTTTTTTTTCTATCTCTCCAGGGTTATGGCTGGGGCTCGGTGCTGGCGCTACAAATACATTGTTCCTGATGGCCATTTTTTCCATTTTATTGGATAGAACAGAGAGAAATTGTGGGGGGGGGTACACTGAGAGGAAGAGAGAAGACAGACACCTGAAGACCTGCTTCACTGCTTGCAAAGATTTCTCCTTAGAGATGGGGAGCTGGGGCTCAAACCTGGATCCTTTACCAGATTCTTGTACTTCATACTATGTGCCCAGCCCCTTTATTTATTTACTAGTGATAAGACCAGAGCACTGCTTATCTCTGCTTTAAGGTGTTGGGGGAGATCAAATTTCAGATTTTGAAGCCTCAGGCAAAAAGTAATTTTTGCATCATAATTATGATATTCCTCATGCCCCATTCTTTATTTATAATTTGACCAAAGCACATCTCATCTCTGGTTCTTGGTCTCAGGATCAAACCCAGTGCAGCAAGTCCTGTGTGTGTTGTTGAATGACTTCCCTGTTCCCGGTAGACTTGGCACCTTTTTCTTAACACACACACACACACACACACACACACACACACACACACACACACACACACACACACCGAGAAAGAGAGACACCTGCAGACCTGCTTCACCACTTGTGAAGAAAATACATGCAGAATTTGTTGTTGCAAGGCTGGGTTTATTCATCACCAGATCACAAACTGCAGGTGCAGAGAGCAGAGTGGGTGGAAGCAAAGCTGGGGGCACATGTGTGACTTCCCTGAACCCACCGTGAGGAGGGGCAGGGCAGGGGTGCAGTCAGGGCAGCAGGCAGAGCAGAGGCCAAGGTAGGGGCAGGGGTGTCACGGGTGGCAGACACTCCCGGAAGCTCACACTCTGTGGATCTTGTGAGGCTCCACAAAGCGGTCCAACTGGTCCAGGTGAGGCCACCACTGGGACAGAAAGAGCTGGGTGATGGTCCTGAGCCAGGGGGCCACCTTGACCTCCCCGTGCTCCCCCTGCTGCAGCAGCTCCTCTAGCTCCTCCCTGCTGACATAGCGGAAGCTCTTGACCTCGTTGATGTCTGGCTGGATGCTCACGTTCTTGCGCACCAGCAGAAGGTGGCAGATTTCATGTTCTCCCCAGACGCTGTCAAACCGGGCCTTGTGGTGGAAGGTGGTCATGAACATCACGTCCTCTGGCGAGATCTGGGCACAGGCAGGGAGGCAGCGTGAGACGAGGCCGAGGAGAACACCCATTGGTGGGCACAGACAGAGTGGACATGGCTGCTCACTCCAGGGATCTGCCCCCACCTTCCTCTCAGCCACTCGCACAGCCTGGAGCCCCAGGAGCTCCCTGGCTTCCAATAAGCCTGTCTGTGCCTCCAGGAGAGCAGCACCAGGGCCAGGAGATAGCTTACCCTTAGAGTGTGCTGCCTATGAGTACGAGGTCCTGGGTTCAAGTCCTGGCACTACAGGGGAGAGTCATGGGAGGAGCACTGGGGGAGCTCCATGGACTGAAGAGCAGTGCTGTGGTCTCTCTCTCTCTCTCTCTCTCTCTCTCTCTCTCTTTCTCTCCCTGTCTCTTTGCCTCCAGGGTTATCGCTTGGGCTCAGTACGGGCACTATGTATCCACTGCTCCTGGCTCCATTTTTTCCCATTTTTCTGGATAGGACAGAGAGAAATTGAGAGGGAATAGAGGGGGTGAGAGGGAGAGAAAGACAGATACCTATCTTGTGAAGCACCCCCTGCAGGTGGGGATATGGGGGCTCCAACCTGGATCTCTGTGCTCAGTGCTATGTGGGCTTAGTGGGTTGCACCAACACCTGGCCCATGGGACTCTCTCTCTCTATCTCTCTGCTGCTTTCCAAAAACGAAGAATAGGAGGTGAGGCAGCCATGCATCTGGTTGAACTCACACATCGAGCCCTTGTTCCCCACCCCAAGAAGATGTTTCCTGAGAGGTTAAGCAGGTCTGCAGGCATCTCTCTGTGATCTCTTGAACGTACATACTGAGCCCCAGCTCCCCTCCCATGGAATACACTTCTTGAGCAGTGAAGCAGGTGTACAGGTGTGTGTCTCTCTCCCTCCCTCTCTATTTCCAACTCCTCTCTCGATTTCTCTCTGTCCTGTCAAATAAAGTTGAAAAAATGGGTGTCGGGAGGTATGTATTAGTAGTGCCATCACTAAGCTCACCCGACCTCCCCACAGCAGGAAAAACTTGGTGGCAATAAACATAATCAAACGCACCACAAACTAAGAAATTACTTTCAGCAGCCTCAGCCCTGTGAGGAATGGCTGATGGTCAGCACAGCCTCCTGCCTGTCAGCTCCTTCTGAGGGGCAGCCGGGGGCGGGTGTGTGTGTGTGTGTGTGTGTGTGTGTGTGTGTGTGTGTGTGTGTGTGTGTGTAGGTGGGGGGGACTGGGGTGGAGACCACATACTCTCTGTCTCCATCACCCCAGATGGCGGCCCTCTCAGTGCCCCACAGGGCACAGCCTGGCCCAGGGATAGGGTACCTGCTCAGGGGGGATCCCCAGCTCAGCCTTCATTCTCCTCACAGCTGCACGCCTTGCCCCCAGGGCATCTTTCTCTTCCAGTTCTTCCGGGATGTTCAGGGGGTGGCTGGAGCAGGATTCACTGAAATACCCTGGAAAGAACCAGATGAATGTCCCTTCTGAACACAGGGTGGGGGTAGGGGGAGGGCCGAGGGTTGGGGCAGAGCCTGTGCTGGGCCCCACGGGGGGGGGGGGAGGCTCAGCCTGGCTCAGTTTTCTCTGCACCCTTACTGCTGCCCAGGTGCACGGGGGCAAGCCTGAGGCTCCCCAAAAGACCTGCCCCCCTGCTGGGACACCGCGCTCCATGCCCCCCCTTGGAGTGAACACAACACCGAGCCCTGTTAACAGATTCTCATCAACAGCCTTGGAGCTGCTCCCAGGTGGGTGCTCAGAGTGATTTGGGGACCAGACCAAAGGCCTCAGTCTCTTCCTCAGCTGCTCCTAATCTCTCCCTTTATGGGCTTATTTCTGGGCTTCTTCTGTATTTTTCTTTGCCATCATGGTGCTAGTGCTCCAGGCCAACTTACTCTAGTCAGTCAGCTCATGAGCTTTTAGAGAGAGGCAGGGAGAGAGAGAGAGAGACCCCAGAAGCGGCTCTCCTTGATTGTGGCGGAGGTTGGGCTCTGGGTCACTCACATGTCAAAGCAGTGTCCGTGCAAGGGAGTTGTTCCCATCCAGGCTGACCTGAGTTTCCCAGGGGCTGGACTTGTGAGAACTTGTGAGAGTGTCTGCTCAGGTACTGAGGACCTCTCTCCAGCCCTCAGAGGAAGGAGGGCCCCCACCCCACGGCTTGTCCCGGGCTCTGCGGGTGGCCTTACCTGGAAAGGTGACCTTGGTGTCAGCCCTCTGCTGTATCAGGAATCTGTTGTCCGTGTTGAACAGGACCACGCTGAAGGCCCGGTGCAGCAGCCCTGCAAGGAAAGGACACTGAGGTGCAAATCCCCTCAGGCACCCACCCCCTCCCCAGGAAGGAGGGTCCACAGGGATGGAGCCCGTCCCCATGGGTGTCTGCAGCTGGGGGACAGAGCCGTGGCCCAACACGCAGCAGGCAACCTCTGTCGATGTTCTCGTTCAGGTGGCAATTGCGCTTGGTGTCGGCTCCCAGGACCCGGTTGTCCCTGTCCACCACGATGAGCATCTCGTTCAGGCGCTGCCGCTGGCGCTCGTCCACCCAGCTCAGCTCAGCTGGGGCCTGGGTCGTGGTGGCTGCCGCCATCGCTGGTCTGCACTGGACACTGGGCGATGAGAGTCCCACCCGGGCCCAGCTCTGGAGGAGTCACCCTTCTCCCCTCCCCGCTGCAGGGGCCTTCTGAGTGGACGCCCCCTCAGATATGGGGACTCTTCTCTAGGCCTTCCGGCCCCTCCATCAACATGCAGACAAAATACCCCACAGTGAGGGACACGGCCCCACAGTGATGTTCTAGTCTCTCATCTTCCCTCTCTCGTTAATACATAAATCATACCTCTCTGATTTTTTTCTCTCTCTCATCCTTCCCCTTAATTTCTCTCTCTGTCCTATCAAATTAATTAAATAAAATTTAAAAATATGTAAAAGCTAAAATTCTTTTAAAAAGAAATCTTGGGCAAGGGAGAGACAGCATAATGGTTATGCAAACAGACTCTCATGCCTGAGGCTCCTAAGTCCCAGGTTCAATCCCCCGCACCACCATAAACCAGAGCTGAGCAGTGCTCTGGTGTTTCTCTATGTGTGTGTCTCTCTCTCTCTGCATCTCACTCAAAAATAGAATTAATAATAAAAAATCTTTTTAAAAAAGAAATCTTGTAAACTTATGTTTGAATTTTTTCAATAAGATTTCAATTATTTATTTTTTTTTGATAGAGACACAAAACATTAAGGGGACAGGCTGGGGAGACATCATAATGACTTTGCAAAAGATTTCCATGCCTGAGATTCTGAGGTCCCAGGTTCAATTCTCAGCAACACCATAAGCCAGAGCTGTGCAGTAAGTACTCTGGTAAAAATTTAAAGAATAGTGGTCTGGGAGGTGGCACAGTAGCTAAGGCACTAGACTCTCAAGCATGAAGTCTTGAGTTCAATTCCCAGCAGCACATGTACCAGAGTGATGTCTGGTTCTTTCCCTCTCTCCTATCTTTCTCATTAATAAATAAAATTTTTTAAAAAATTTAAAGAATAAAACGGGGGGGAGAGAGAAGAAATTGAGAGGTTAAGGGGAAGACAGGTAGACCTGTAGCATGGCTACTGCCTGTGAAACTTCTCCCCTGGAGGTGGGTAATGGGGTCATTAACCTTGGGAACCTGACTCCCCACCCCCCCATGGTAACCATAGTGGATAGGGATAACAGCACACAAGGGCAGGAGACAGCATGGACACCACTCGCCTGGGGAACCAGGTCCCCAGACATCACTCACCTCTGATGCTGAGTCCAGAGGATGAGTGTGTCCCCAAGCCCACTCTATTTATGGAGCTGTCCTTGGGGGTGTGAACCTCACCCCATATCATGTGCTCTTTTAGGGAAGACATGCACATACCGGCTGAATGAGAAAAACTGCAAACTAGGCCTTAATCCAGCCAGGAGAGGGGTGGATGTCCCTGTCTCCTAATGAGCACACAGGAGGGTAGATAGCATAATGGTTATGCAAACAGCCTCTCATGCCTGAGGCTCTGAAGTCTCAGATTCAATCACCCGCACCACCATAAGCCAGAGCTGAACAATGCTCTGGTAATTAAAAAAAGAGAGAGAGAGGGAGAGAGAGAAAAGAAACAGAAAGTAGCAAGTATAGGCGCAGATTGTATCCAGTCATGTTGTCAGGATCCGGAAGGGCAAGAGACCCCAGGTTGCCATGAGGGTTGCCACAGACAAGACAATAACTGGCCAGGCAGCTGAGCAGTCCACAGTGCCTGTGTGCAGATAATGGCTGCCTCAAAGAAATGCTGTGACCAGGAACATTGTGACCCAGGGTGGTATGGCCCAGAATAAACAGCAGGTGTCAGACAAATTAATTATGGAATGTTGTCCAAACTGTCATGGATAACCATCATGACCCAAAGGTTTTTGCCTCATGAACAAGGGCTCTCCTTGAGAGCCACAGGCCACTCATTCTCTGTGGCCTTCAATGTGTCTGTGCTTGTATTTTTTCCCTTTTGAAATTTTATTTATTTTTTTTTATTTTTCCCCTTTTGTTGCTCTTGTTGTTTTACTGTTGTTGTTATTGATATCATCATTGTTGGATAGGACAGAGAGAAATGAAGAGAGGAGGGGAAGACAAAGAGGAGGAGAGAGAGACACCTGCAGACCTGCTTCACTGCCTGTGAAGCAAATCCTCTGGCAGGTGGGGAGCCAGGGACTTGAACCAAGATCCTTATACTGTCCTTGCGCTTTGTGCCACCTGTGGTTAACCCACTGTGCTACTGCCCATCCCCCCTTATGTATATTTTTTCATTTGTTTGGTAGTGAATTGCTGGGATAGTGTGGGGGTGCCTCTTTCAGGGGCGTACTCTGGGTTAGATACTACGCACTCAGCAACACGAGGGAGATGACTCATGAACAGAGCTCATGGTGGCGAGGCAATTCGATTTTCTATTGATCAGAGAGCCAAGGCTTTTAAAGGTTGGACCCGGAAGTGGCAAGTTGGAAATGGAAATGTCTAGGAAAGGGGCGGAGAAAGGCAAACAGGGCTGGAAAGGTAGGAACTTCCTCAGCAACTGTTGCGAGGGTTTTAACTGGTAGGACTAATAATAATACCCTGCAGGCATGGAGGGTCTTGGAGGTAGAAAGAAGATAGATTACGGGAGTCGGGCTGTAGCACAGCGGGTTAAGCGCAGGTGGCGCAAAGCACAAGGACCAGCATAAGGATCCCGGTTCGAACCCCGGCTCCCCACCTGCAGGGGAGTCGCTTCACAGGTGGTGAAGCAGGTCTGCAAGTGTCTATCTTTCTCTCCTCCTCTCTGTCTTCCCCTTCTCTCTCCATTTCTCTCTGTCCTATCCAACAATGACAACAACAATAATAACTACAACAATAAAACAACAAGGGCAACAAAAGGGAATAAATAAACAAAATAAATATTTTTTAAAAATTCTATAAAAAAATTTTGGCAGAAAGAAGATAGATTAAAGGAATGGAATGGGTGGGGATCTTTTAGGCAAAACAATGATTATGTAGCTAGTAAGGGAGCAGGCCATAGTATCAGGAATGCAGGGTGCTTTGTGAGGCAGGGAGTCTGAAAAGACGAGAGGATGGATGTCCCATCAAGTCAAGCCCTGCCAAGCTCAACCACATCCTCACAATTTCCCGACCGTGGATGAGAAAAACTGAGATGGGTTGAAGAGATAGAAAGAGAGACACCTGCAGCATTGCTTCACCACTCAAGAAGCTTCCTCCCAGCAGGTGGGGACCTTAGGCTGGAACCCAGGTCCTTGTGGACTGTAATGTGCACACTACCAGGTGTGCTGCCACCCAGCCCCTACATGAGTCTTTTCTTTATCTTTCCCTCTGCTTTTCATCCTTGAGAGCCTGCGTGTGTCTATGCACATGCTTTCCCACTCTTACAAGCAAGGCTTCACTACCCTGAGCTTGGTGGTGTCTCGGTGATTCTCCCTCCCACCATCAGCTCTGCTTCCAGGGTCACTGACACATCCAGTGTTTAGCTGAGGGACCCTGGTTTCAAAACAGCTGGGTGGAGTCCTGATGGGGAGTCCTGGGTAGAGTGTCCCCTCTTCACAGGTTGCACTCTTACCAACCATCCTGCAGAAGGGGCTGGACAGTATCACACCGGGTTAAGCTTATATTATATAGCAAGGACCCGCACAAAGATACCAGTTCAAGCCCTCAGCTCCCCACCTGCATACAGGGTCACTTCATAAGTGGTGGAGCAGTTCTGCAGGTGTCTTTCTCTCCTCCTCTCTGTCTTCCTTTCCACTCTCATTTTCTCTCTGTTTTTTAAAATTTTTATATCTATTTTTCCCTTTTGTTGCCCTTGTTTTATTATTGTAGTTATTATTGTTGTTGTTATTGATGTTGTTGTTGTTGGATAGGACAGAGAGAAATGGAGAGAGGAGGGGAAGACAGAGGGTGGAAGGAGAAAGACAGACACCTGCAGACCTGCTTTGCTGCTTGTGAAGCCACTCCCCTGCAGGGGGAGTTTGAATCGGGGTCCTTATGCTTTGAGCCACCTGCACTTAACCCGCTGCACTACCACCTGGCTCTCAATTTCTCGCCATTTTATCTAATAGGAATGGAAAAGTTGGCTTTCCTAGCATTGGATTTGTTGAGTCCAGCAATCACCTTGGTGCAAATAAATAAATAAAAGCAATTAACTGGGGAGACACATAATGGTTATGCTAATGATTTTGATGCCTAAGACTATGAGGCCCCAGGTTCAATCTCCAGGGTCACCATAAGCCAGAAATGAGCAGTGCTCTGGTGTCTCTTCTCTCCTCTTCTCTCCTCTTCTCTCCTCTCCTCTCCTCTCCTCTCCTCTCCTCTCCTCTCCTCTTCTTTCCTTTCTTTTCCTCTCCTCTCCTGTCTCTTCCTCTCTCCCTCTATTCCTTCCATCATTTTTTTCTTCCTCTCTGTGACTCATCTATGTCAATATTAAAATAAATAAAAGTGAAAAACAAAGAAACAATGTTTGCTTTTAGTTATGTTGGCATGTTCTTGATTCCCAGAAAGACCTGTTATTTTATCAAAGTCAGCAAATGATGGACAGCATGATAAGTCTAAGCTGTCTTTCTTCTATAAGCCCGAGGGCCAGGCTGTACCTGGAACGGATGTTTGAGGAGAGAACACATTCATCCAATTGACATTGGGAACAAGAGGGCTGCCCTCCCTCCCAGACCTGTTAGAAGGCAGACATTTAACTGTTTCCAGTCTGTCAATTGAGATGGTCCCAGTGCACAGACAGGCTGTGTGCTCTGGAAGTGGCCAGCTCGTAGCAGGACATCCTGCACCTTTATTCCATCTGCTCCCTGAATTTCTGTGAGTAACAGGAAACTGCATAGACATTACTCTGAGTGCATATGCAGTGTCAGGTCCATAGCAGGAGAAGGAACAGGAGCACAGACATTCCAGTGAGCAGAGCGCCAGTAACATAACTTCTCCGTCTAAACAAGCCACCAAGATTCCAGGTCCCCATTTAATGTTTTATATATAAATCTGTAGACGATAAGTAATATCTGAAATGTGTTTAGAATTATTAGCAAGGGGCCAGGTGGTGGTGCATCTGCCTGAGTGATCACAATACAGTACACAGCATCTGGGTTCAAGCTTTTGACCCCACCTGTAGGGGAGAAGCTTCCTGAGCTGTGAAGCAGTGCTACAGGTGTTTGTTTCTCTCACCTCTCTCTCTCCAACTCCCTTACCTCTCAATTTTTCTCTATCTCTTATGGTTACTCATAAATTAATTAGTTAATTAAAAAGAATTATTAGTAATGTTAAAACAACACAGATGAGGGAGGCAGCATAATGGATACACAAACACTCATGCCTGAGACTTTGAGGTGCCAGGCTCAATCTCCTGCACCACCATAAGGCAGAGCTGAGCAGTGACTCCTGTAAAATAAAATAAAATAAATTTGTAAAATGCTGCAAAAAAAAAAAAAAGCACTAATGTGGAAATTTCTTACATTCCTTACATGAGATAAAATCAGAAACTCAGGAGTCGGGCTGTAGCGCAGCAGGTTAAGCACAGGTGGCGCAAAGCACAAGGACCGGCATAAGTATCCCGGTTCGAACCCCGGCTCCCCACCTGCAGGGGAGTCGCTTCACAGGCGGTGAAGCAGGTCTGCAGGTGTCTATCTTTCTCTCCCCCTCTCTGTCTTCCCCTCCTCTCTCCGTTTCTCTCTGTCCTATCCAACAACGACGACAACAACAATAATAACTACAACAATAAAACAACAAGGGCAACAAAAGGGAATAAATAAATAAAATAAAATATTTAAAAAAAAATCAGAAACTCAATTGCAGTGCGATTATATAAAATTTTCTCTAGGCTGTTCTCCCATATTTTGATAATGTTGACATAATCCCATGATGCAAATCATCCTCCAGCATTTACTTATAACTTAGCAGGTGACGACGTGGCAGATAAGCTGCTAACACCCTGAGATTAAGTTCTTCCTTTGCTTGTGACCACTCCAGGTCAAGAATTAGCTGGGTCATCAATGTGGAGAGGGCACCCGCAAGCACAGGTGGCCTCCAGGGCATTGGCGACTGTCCACTTCTGCTGGGACGCTCATGAGGCAGGGACAGGCGATGGGACCCTTGTTGGAGGATGTGCAGGGAGGCCTGAGTGCCAGGCTTGGCCCAGAGCCCTCAGTAGGTGACTGAAGCCAGGACAGAGAGGTGGTGGCAGAGAAGGGAGGCCTGCCTGAGGGGCTGCCTGAGGATACAGGGTCACCCTGTCACTTCTGACTCACTTCAGGAAAACCAATTCACCCTTGGAGAGACAGCGTGAATGTCTTCCAAGGAAAAGCATTCTGTGACTCCACAGACCTGTTCAAATGAACTTCTAGAGGTGGGGAGAAAGCACCATGACCATGCACCAGAATTCAGTGCCTGAGTCCCCCATGGTGCCAGGTTTAATCCAGGACACCATAACTCAACGCTGACTGAGCTCAGGTGTCTCTAAATGTAACTCACCTTCCAGAGAGCTATGACTTTCCGTCCCTCCAGGCAGGAGGAAAATCATGGCGTAGAACACTCATTCTGTTCTGCAGGCTGTCCGCAATGGAGGGCTTGGCCTGGGGCCGCTGTGTGACCCCAGCTGACAAGCTAAGGAGCTTTCTTTTTTCTTTTTTTCTCCCTTACTTTCTATTTTTTTTAAACTTTCTTTCTTGGGGGATTAATGTTTTACAGTCGACAGTAAATACAAAAATTTGTACATGCATGACATTTCTCATTTTTTTCCACACAACAATACAGCCCCACTAGGTCCTCTGCCATCCTGTTTTAGGACCTGAACTCTCCTTTCTATTTTATTTGATAGAATAGAGAGAAATTGACAGTGGATGGAGGAAATAAAGAGGGAGAGAAAAAGGTAGAAATCTGCAGAGCTGCTTCACCATTCATGAGTGTCTCCTCTGAAGGGGGGAATGGGGGTTCAAACCTGCGTCCTTCTATATGATAATGTGTACACTCAGCTCACTGTGCCACTGCCTGGTCCCTGCTGAGGGACTTTCTTCCTGGACCATCCATCTCTTGACTGTCCAACCCAATCTTCCCTAGCACTTCCATAAGGCCTGTTTCTGTGAACTCTCTAAAAATATATTTTGTAGGGGAGTCGGGCGGTAGCACAGCGGGTTAAGTGCAGGTGGCGCAAAGCGCAAGATCCGGCGTAAGGATCCTGGTTCGAGCCCCCGGCTCCCCACCTGCAGGGGAGTCCCTTCACAGGCGGTGAAGCAGGTTCTGCAGGTATCTATCTTTCTCTCCGCCTCTCTGTCTTCCCCTCCTCTCTCCATTTCTCTCTGTCCTATCCAGCAATGATGACATCAATAACAACAACAGTAATAACTACAATGAAACAACAGGAGCAACAAAAGGGAATAAATAACTAAATATTTTAATAATATTTTTTGTTTATTTATTTTAATGGGAGAGATACAGAGAGAGATGAGAGCACTGCTCAGTTTTGGTTAATGATGGTGCTGGGAATTGAACCTGAAACTGTAGAGATTTGGGAATGAAAGTCTTTTTGCATAATCATTATGCTATCTTCTCAGTCCTTCCTGAATTTTTTAATTCCCTTGCATGTCTCTCCTGTGACATCAGGAGAAGTAATTTTGCTCCTCTCTAGCTACCCAGTCAGCCAGCCTCTTTAGACTTGAAGAATTTTTTCTCCCCCTCCCCCCCCACTAACTTGCTGCATCATTCATCCCACACTCCAGGGAAGCATGCTCGGGCCCAGTTTAGGAACAAGAGGCTCCGGGAAACAGCATAATGATAATGCAAAAGACTTTTTATGTCTGAGACTCCAAGGTCCCAGATTCAATCCCTGGGACCACCATAAGCCAGATCTGAGTAGTGGTATGGAAAGGGTGGGGGGGAGGTAGGGGCCAGGCAGTTAAGTGCACATGGCACGAAGTGCAAGTACCAGCACAAGGATCACAGTTTCAGGCCCTGGCTCGCCACCTGCAGGGGGTAGGGGCTGCTTCATGGGCAGTAAAGCAGGTCTGCAGATGTCTATCTTTCTCTCTCCCTCTCTGACTTCCCCTCCTTTCTCAATTACTCTGCCATATCCAGCAGCAACAGCAGCAGAAACAAAACGGAAAATATGCTCTCCAGGAACAGTGGATTTGTAGTGCAGGCACTGAACCCCAGCGATAATCCTGGAGGAAAGAAAGAAAGAAAGAAAGAAAGAAAGAAAGAAAGAAAGAAAGAAAGATAGATAGATGATGTTTCTAGGACTATATGGAAGCTCAGAAAGTGGTTACATTGGACTTGAGAGCATGACATCCTGAATTCAATTCTTGGCATCCCATGTGCTAGAATGATGCTCTGGTTTTCTCTTTTCCTCCCCATCTTGTGTTAATAAGTAAATAAGATATTTAAAAAGAAAAAAACAAGACACAAGAGGTTCTTTAAAAATATGGTGTCTGGGAGTCGGGCAGCAGCCCGGCGGGTTAAGCTCATGTGGCGCGAAGAGCAAGGACCAGTTTAAGGACCCTGGTTCGAGCCCCCGGCTCCCCACCTGCAGGGGAGTCGCTTCACAGGCGGTGAAGCAGGTCTGCAGGTGTCTATCTTTCTCTCCCCCTCTCTGTCTTCCCCTCCTCTCTCCATTTCTCTGTCCTATCTAAAAACAATGACATCAATGACAGCAATAATAACTACAACAACAATGAAAAACAGCAAGGGCAACAAAAGGGAAAATAAATAAATAAATATAAAAATAATAAATATAAAAAAAAATATGGTGTCTCTGAGCCTCTGCTTGTGGTCTGGGCATCTCTGGTTTGAGACAAGCCCATGGTGGGCTCTGAGGTGAGTGGTACCTGGGACATAGGGCTGAGGTCTGAGAACAGAAGACAGAACAGGAACAGCTGGTGTCCAAGGGGTGTTCACCTCTGAGGCTGTTGCCTCACACTCTCGAGTTTCTAGGGAACCTGTTACCACACATCTTCTCAAGGAAGCTCCTTGCAAGGATTAATAAAGGTTCACCAGCAAACATCTGTTCTAGAGCTTTCTGACTGTTGGACGAACTTTCTCTTGGCCACGTGACGTGGATGAGTAAAGTTTTGTTGATTCTATTGTCTTTTTAATGATTTATTTATTTATTTATTATAGTGAAATGAAGAGACATTGAGAGGGAAGGGAAGTTAGAGAGGGAGAGAGAAGAGAGACATTTGCAGCTCTGCTTCACTGCTTGTGAAGCTTTTCCCCTGAAGGTGGACACCAGGGGCTACACCCTGGTCCCTGCACATTGGAACACGCACACTCAACCAGATGCATCACTGCCCACTCCCCTGATTCTGTTTTTTAAAAATATTTATTTATTTGTTTATTCCCTTTTGTTGCCCTTGTTTTTCATTGTTGTAGTTATTGATGTCGTTGTTGTTGGATAGGACAGAGAGACATGGAGAGAGGAGGGGAAGACAAAGAGGGAGGGAGAAAGATAGATACCTGCAGACCTGCTTCACTGCTTGTGAAGCGACTCCCCTGCAGGTGGGGAACTGGGGGCTTGAACCAGCATCCTTACACCGGCCCTTGTGCTTTGTGCCGTGTGAGCTTAACCCGCTACTGCCCAACTCCCCTGATTTTGTTTTCTTATGCAAGAATGCAATGACATCCAGGGGCTGGGCGGTGGTGCACCAGGTTAAGCACACATAATACAAAATGCAAGGGTTCTGGTTCAAGACTATCTCCCCAGCTGCAGGGGGGATGCTTCATAAGTGGTGAAGCAGGTCTGCAGGTGTCTTTCTCTCCCTCTCTATCTGCCCCTCCTCTCTCAATTTCTCTTTGTCCTAGCCAAAAAAAAAAAAAAAAAATCGAAAAAATGGCCACATAAGCAGTGGATTCATAGTGCAGACACCAAGCCCCATCAATAGCCCTGAAGGCAAAAAAAAAAAAAAATGGGAGCCCACGGTAGTGCAGCAGGTTAAGCGCATGTGGTACGAAGAGCAAGGACCCATAAGGATCCTGGTTCGAGCACCTGGCTCCCCACCTGCAGGGGAGTCGCTTCACAGGTGGTGAAGCAGGTTTGCAGGTGTCTGTCTTTCTCAACCCCTCTCTGTCTTCCCCTCCTCTCTCCATTTCTCTCTGTCCTATCCAACAGCAATGACAGCAGTAACAACACCAATAATAACTAAAACAAGGGCAACAAAAAGGGAAAGTAAATAAATATACAAATAATTTCAAAAGAAAGAATTCAATGCCATTCAAAAGACTGTAGGTGGCTTTGTGCCTGTGTGTTATGTCCTGTTACCCTTCCTGTTAAAACATCTAGAGGGCCAGGCAGTGCCACACCCAGTAGAGAATATACCCTACCAAGCACAAGGACCTACATTCTACCGCTGGCCCCTTACAGGGGGGAAGTTTTAAGAGCAATGAAGCAGGTCTGTAGGTGTCTCTCTGTCTCTTCTATCACCATCTTCTTCACCTCCTCTCTCCATTTCTCTCTCTCCTATCTAACAATGAAAACATCAACAACAACAATAACTACACCAATAATAAAAAAGGGCAACAAAAAGGAAAATAAATAAATATTTTTTAAAAATCTGAAGAGTAATGGGGGTCTCGAGGGCAGCTCCACACCACTCAATGTGACACTGTGTGAGGGATGGACGGAACTTGGAAATTACTGAATCCAACAGTGGAAGAACTGGAAAACCAGAGGCTGAGAAGCTAGGTTAAAGAGAGCCCAGTGGTTACAGAAACTTCCCAGGGCAACCCCAGGGCCCTGGCGCCCTGCTTCTGCTGGGGTTCTTTCTTCAAATCTCACTCTAGTGGTGCACCCAATAGAGTGCACATGTTACCATGTCCAAGGACCCAGGTTCAAGCCCATGGTCTTCACCTGAAGTGGGGAAGTCTCAGGAGTGGTAAAGCAGGGCTGCCGGGATCTCTCTCTACCCCCTCTTCAATTTCTCTCTAAAAAAACCCAAACTTACACTGGTCCTCGGGCTATTCTATCCATGGTAGGGTGAGGGGGACAAAAAGACAGAGAGAAAAAAAATAATAAAGACAGAGACCGAGGGATTAAAGAGAAACAGGAGGTACAGAGAGATCGAGGGAGAGATAGACACACAGGGAAAAGGAGACAAAGAGGTGACATAGAGGGAGTCAGGCGGTAGCGCAGGAGGTTAAGCGCATGTGGTGCAAAGCATAAGGATCCTGGCGTAGACTTCCCTGGATTGAAGACACCACCAATGTGTCCTGGAGCTCAGCTTCCCCAGAGACCCATCCTACTAGGGAAAGAGAGAGGCAGACTGGGAGTATGGACCGACCAGTCAACGCCCATGTTCAGCGAGGAAGCAATTACAGAAGCCAGACCTTCTACCTTCTGCAACCCTCAATGACCCTGGGTCCATGCTCCCAGAGGGATAGAGAATGGGAAAACTATCGGGGGAGGGGGTGGGATATGGAGATTGGGCGGTGGGAATTGTGTGGAGTTGTACCCCTCCTACCCTATGGTTTTGTTAATTAATCCTTTCTTTAATAAAAAATAAATAAAAAAAAAAGAAAGAAAAAAAAAAAAAAGGATCCTGGCGTAAGGATCCTGGCATAAGGATCCTGGCGTAAGGATCCTGGTTCGAGCTCCCGGCTCCCCACCTGCCAGGGAGTTGCTTTACAAGTGGTGAAGCAGGTCTGCAGGCTTCTATCTTTCTCTCCCCCTCTCTGTCTTCCTCTCCTTTCTCCATTTCTCTCTATCCTAACAATAACGACAACAACGACTACAACAATTTAAAAAAGGGCAACCAAAAGGAAAATAAATATAAAAAAATTTTAAAAAGGGGTGACATAGAATTCATACCTTCACCCACCTCCCCACTCCCTCTCAAGAAACAGAACCATCTTGTTTCACTCCCTGCTTTCTTCCTGGTTTATCCCTTCCTTCCTTTTACTTTTATTTATTTTTTTATTTTATTGGTTAGAGACAGAGAGAAATTAAGAGGGAAAGGTGAGATACAGAGAGTCATTTCAACACTACTTCACCACTTGTGAAGTTTTTCCCCTGCAGGTGGGGACTGGGACCTTGAACCTGGTTCCTTCTGCATGGTAATGTGTGCTCTCAACCAGGTGCACCACCAAAGACCTTCCTTCCTTCCTTCCTTATTTCCTTCCTTCCTTCCTTCCTCACTCCCTCCCTTCCACACTCCCTCCCTTCCACCCTCCCTCCCTTCCTCCCTTCCTTTTAAAATGTTTTATTTATTATTGGATAGAAACAGAAATTGAGAGGAGAGAGGAAAGCAGAGAGGGAGATAGATAGATAGGTAGATAGATAGCTATAGAAAGAGATCTGCAGCATTTCTTCTCTTCTTATGAAGATCCCCCCTGCAGATGGGGACTGAGGCTTGAACCTGGCTCCTCGTGCATGGTAATTTATTTGCTCTACCGGCTGCACCACTGCCCAACCCCTTGTAATGTATTTTTCCCCTCTACAATGTCTATATTTGGGGCTACTCATTTAACTCAGTGTGGTTGACCTTCTGAGATGACTTTTTCTGTGGGCTACTTGAACCTGTCCCAGGGTCTGTACAATGTCCCCTCCACATATGCCACGTAAGGTGAGATGAAGGCAGGTTGTGGGCTGCTCTTGGCAGTAGATTCTGATGGCTTAACTGACTGCATTTGAGGAAACTCAATTCACACCTTCCACCAGACTCAAGACCAGCGAGGACACAGGCCAGTAAGGACTGAGACGTGAGAGGGCCAGCGGACCTGCACTCAGAGGAGAGGTGCTCATTATTCTGGAGGAGGCAAAACAATGAGGTCTGAGATTCAGAGACAGACTTCGAGTAAAGGACAGAAGTGATTGTTAAGAACATATGAAGGACTCCTCAAAGAACACAACTGAAAGAATATGAGACTCGGGACCAGGTGGTAGCGCACCTGGTTAAGCGCTCACACTATCGTGCACAAGGATCCAGGTTCAAGCTCCTGGTCCCCACTTGCAGGGGGAAAGCTTCACTAGTGGTGAAGCAGGGCTGTAGGAGTTTCTCTCCCTCTCTATCTCCTCCTCCTCTCTCAATTTTCTCTCTGTTTCTACCCCATAAATTAAAAAAAAATTAATTAATTAAAAAGAAAGAATGTAAGACTTGTGCCAGGCCCTCACCAAATTGAAGGAAGTTTGGTGCTATGGTTTCTTTCTTCCTTCTTTTCTTCCTTTATCTTTTTTTTTTTTTTTTTTAACCAGAGCACTGATCAGCTCTGGTTTACGGTGGTGCAGGGGATCGAACCTGGGACTTCAGAACCTCAGGCATGAGAGTCTCTTTGCATAACCATTATGCTATCTATCCCTGACTTTTTTATTTCTTTTGATAAGGACAGTTAGGCAAAGAGAGAGAGAGATCACAACACTGAAGCTTCTTTTCTTTTATAGCTTGAATAACTTTATTTTATTTTTATTGAGAAAGAGAGAGAGAGAGAGAATATGACCACAGCACTGCTCAGCTCTGGTCATGGTGGTACTAGAGAATGAAGCTGGGGCCACAGATGATCAGGCATGAAAGTCTTTTACATAACCATTACACTGTTTCCCCAGCCCATCATTGAAGCCTTTTTTATTAGTGATTTAATATTGATTTATAAAATTATAAGACAACAGGGGTATAATCTCCCCCTTAGCCACCACCACACTTCTATGTCCTCATTCCCTCCACTGGAAATTGATTTAGTTCCCCTAATATCACAGATATGAGTCAACTATTATATAGATATATCCCATTTTTTTCCCATGGTTCTGCCCTCTCTTTTTTTAAATGTTTTTTTATTATCTTTATTTATTTATGGGATAGACACAGCCAGAAATGGAGAGGGAAGGAGGTGGTAGAGAGGGAGAGAGACAGAGAGACACCTGCAGCCCTGCTTCACCACTTGCAAAGTTTTCCCCCTGCAGGTGAGGACCGGGGGCTCAAATCTGGGTCCCTGAGCGTTGTAATATGTGCTCAACCAGGTGCGCCACCACCCGCCTCCCCTTCCTTTCTAAGTCACACCTACACCTCTTAGTACTTCCAAGTGCTTTTCATTTCCCCCCTCTTCTTACAGTCCTGATGGAATTGGGATTCAGAGTTATCTTTCCCTAATGTTTCTTCCCCCCCTGGGAATATGAACCTAAGTTCTTTATGGAGTGCAGAAGGTGGATGGTTTGGCTTCTGTAATTGCTTCTCTGCTGGACATGAATGTTGGCAGGCTGATCCATACCCCCAGCCTGCTTCTTTCTTTCTTTCTTTTTTATTTGTAAACATTTATTCTCTAGAACTGAAAAAAGCTCGCATCAGTACACATTGTACAGCCTTGCAAATTACACAGAAATTGAAAAAGAGGTTCCTTGTTCAAGTGCAATGAATCTTTGATGTTCAGTGATCCGCTGCAAATAATGGAAACAAAATTTAAACCACTCAAGAAGTTTACAGCACTTGTCAGATGCATTTCCTTAGGTGACAAAAAAAACTCCACATGGAGGGGAGAGACACCTGCAGACCTGCTTCACCGCCTGTGAATCGACCCCCCTGGTGGGGAGCTGGAGTTCCAACTGGGATCCTTACTCCTGTCCTTGTGTTTTGCACCACGTGCGCTTAACCCACTGCGCTACTGCCCAAACCCCCTCCCCCTTCTCTTACTTGATAGAAATTGAGAGAAGGGGAGACAGAAAGAGAGAAAGAGAGACATCTGCAACACTGCTTCACTGGTTTTGAAACCCCACCCCCACCCCGCAGATGGGCAGCAGGGGCTTGGAGCCCTTGCACTGCCTGGCTCCTTCTCTGGTGGTGACAGAATTAAGAGTTTGTAGTTACTTCCTTTCAGATTATGAAGAAACTTCCAGTTTTCTGGCTTCCATTCTTACATCAGTCTGACATTTATTTATCTTTCTTTTCAAAGATTTATCTATTTATTTATGAGAGAGTCAGAGCACCAACCTGGCACATGATATGCCAGGGCATGAATTTAGGACCTCATTGAAAATAACATGGTGGGAGTCGGGCAGTAGCGCAGCAGGTTAAGCTCACGTGGCGCAAAGCACAAGGACCGGTTTAAGGATCCCAGTTTGAGCCCCCGGCTCCCCACCTGCAGGGGGGTCGCTTCACAGGTGGTGAAGCAGGTCTGCAGGTGTCTATCTTTCTCTCCCCCTCTCTGTCTTCTCCTCCTCTCTCCATTTCTCTCTGTCCTATTCAACAACAATGACATCAATAATAATAATAACTACAGTAACAATAAAAACCAACAAGGGCAAAAAAAGGAAAAAAATATATATATATAAACCTCCAGCTCATGTGGAGACAGCGTGAGAGAAAAAGATACCTGCAACACTGCTTCACCACTTGCAAAGATTTCCTCCTGCAGGTGGGGACTGTGGGCTGGAACCCAAGTCCTTGCACATTCTAACATGTGCTTAAAACAGGTGTGCCACACCTGATCCCTAAAATAATCTTCTAGGAAGAAGCACATAGAAAGAGGGGCTGGGTGATGGCTCATCCAGTTGAGTGCATACGTTACTATGTGCAAGGACACAGGTTCAAGTCTAGTCCCCACCTGCAGGGGAGAAGCTTCATGAGTGGAGAAGCAGTGCTTCAAGTCTCTTTCTCTCTCCCTCTGTCTCCCTTCCCCTCTAAATTTCTCTGGGTCCAATCAAATTAAAAAGGGAGGGAGATGGGGGGGAGTGGGGAGAGAGGAGAATAATGACCCCAGGTAGTGAGTGGCCAGTGCCCACAAACAGCTCTGCAGAGAAAGCTCAGGTAGACATGGTTGGAGGGACTGACACAGCACAGAGGGTCTGGCAAGCACTTCTTTTGGCACATTCTTAGTGAAATAAAGCGAGGCAAGTGATAACAAGCTGATAACAAGTAATAAAAGTCCCACTGATTTAACAGTAGATAGAGGGTGAGAAAAGAAAGGTATTAAGTGACTTCAAGTGTTTGTTTAGCTTGAGCAAGAGCAGGAACAGAGAAGTCATTAGGTGAAAGGAACCAGACTCCAGAAAGGGTAGGGGTGAGGGAGAACAAGTCAGGACTTGATTTTGAAACTTTGTCCAGGAAAAGTCAAAAGTGAATGAGCAAAAGTATCATGTATGTGTGGAGTTTTAATGCAGAAAGCTATTTGTAAAGTTATTTTATGTATTTTTAAAAATAATTTTATTTATTTATTATTGGATAGAGGCAGAGAGAAATTAAGAAGGGAGTGGGAGATCGGGGGAGAGAGAGACATCTGCAGCCCTGCTTCACCACTCATGAAGCCTTCCCCCTGCAGGTAGGGACCGGGGGCTTGAACCTAGGTCCTTGTGCACTGTAACGTGTGTCCTTAACCAGGTGCGCCACCACCTAGCCCCTAAAGTTATTTATTTATTTTTTAAATTTATTTCTTTATTGGGGAATTAATGTTTTACATTCAACAGTAAATACAATAGTTTGTACATGCATAACATTCCCCAGTTTCCCATTTAACAATACAACCCCCACTATGACATTTATCATCCTTCATGGACCTGTATTCTCCCCACCCACCCACACCAGAGTCTTTTACTTTGGTGCAATGCACCAATTCCATTTCAGGTTCTACTTGTGTTTTCTTTTCTTTTTTTTTTTTAATTTTTTTTATTTAAGAAAGGATTAATTAACAAAACCATAGGGTAGGAGGGGTACAACTCCACACAATTCCCACCGCCCAATCTCCATATCCCACCCCCTCCCCAGTAGCTTTCCCATTCTCTATCCCTCTGGGAGCATGGACCCAGGGTCATTGAGGGTTGCAGAAGGTAGAAGGTCTGGCTTCTTCTTTTTTTTTTTTAATTTTTTTTTTATTTAAGAAAGGATTAATTAACAAAACCATAGGGTAGGAGGGGTACAACTCCACACAATTCCCACCGCCCAATCTCCATATCCCACCCCCTCCCCAGTAGCTTTCCCATTCTCTATCCCTCTGGGAGCATGGACCCAGGGTCATTGTGGGTTGCAGAAGGTAGAAGGTCTGGCTTCTGTAATTGCTTCCCCGCTGAACATGGGCGTTGACTGGTCGGTCCATACTCCCAGTCTGCCTCTCTCTTTCCCTAGTAGGGTGGGTCTCTGGGGAAGCTGAGCTCCAGGACACATTGGTGGGGTCTTCAATCCAGAGAAGCCTGGCTAGCATCCTGATGACATCTGGAACCTGGTGACTGAAAAGAGAGTTAACATACAAAGCTAAACAAATTGTTGAGCAATCATGGACCCAAAGCTTGGAAAAGTGGAGAGGAAGTATTAGGGAGGTACTCACTGCAAACTCTAGTGTACTTCTGCTTTCTTACTTTGGTGCCATACTCCAAACTCAGTCAATTTCTGCTTTGCGTTTCTACTTCTTTCTTTTTTTTTTTTTTACATGCATAACATTCCCCAGATTCCTATTTAACAATACAACCCTCACTATTTCATTCATCATTTTTCATGGACCTGTATTCTCCCCACCCACCCACCCACCCACCCCAGAGTCTTTTACTTTGGTGTAATACTCCAATTCCATTTCAGGTTCGACTTGTGTTTTCTTTTCTGATCTTGTTTTTCAACTTCGGCCTGAGAGTGAGATCATCCCATATTCATCCTTCTGTTTCTGACTTATTTCACTCAACATGATTTTTTCAAGGTCCATCCAAGATCGGCTGAAAACGGTGAAGTCACCATTTTTTACAGCTGAGTAGTATTCCATTGTGTATATATACCACAACTTGCTCAGCCACTCATCTGTTGTTGGACACCTGGGTTGCTTCCAGGTTTTGGCTATTACAAATTGTGCTGCCAAGAACATATGTGTACACAGATCTTTTTGGATGGATGTGTTGGGTTCCTTAGGATATATCCCCAGGAGAGGAATTGCAGGGTCATAGGGTAGGTCTATTTCTAGCCTTCTGAGAGTTCTCCAGACTGTTATCCACAGAGGTTGGACCAATTTACATTCCCATCAGCAGTACAGGAGGGTTCCTTTGACCCCACAGCCTCTCCAGCATTTGCTGCTGTTACCTTTTCTGATGTATGACATTCTCACAAGAGTGAAGTGATATCTCATTGTTGTCTTGATTTGCATTTCTCTGACAATCAGACTTGGAGCATTTTTTCATGTGTTTCTCGGCCTTTTGAATCTCTTCTGTGGTGAATATTCTGTCTAAGTCTTCCCCCCATGTTTGGATGGGGTTATTTTTTGTCTTGTTGTTGAGTCTGGCAAGCTCTTTATATATGTTGCTTATTAAACTCTTATCTGATGTATGGCATGTAAAGATCTTCTCCCATTCTGTGAAGGGTCTCTTGGTTTGGGTAGTGGTTTCTTTTGCTGTGAAGAAGCTTTTTAATTTGATGTAGTCCCATAGGTTTATACTTGCCTTAGTCTTCTTTGTAATTGGATTCGTTTCATTGAAAATGTCTTTAAAATTTATGCGGTAAAGAGTAAAAAATGCCAATATTTTCCTCTAAGTATTTGATAGTTTGTGGTCTAACACCCAAGTCCTTGATCCACTTGGAATTTACTTTTGTATTTGGTGAAATACAGTGATTTAGTTTCATTCTTCTGTATGTTTCAACCCATTGTTTCCAACACCATTTGTTGAAGAGACTCTGCTTTCCCCATGTAATAGTCTGGGCCCCTTTGTCAAAGATTAAATGTCCATAGGTGTGGGGCCTCATTTCTGGGCTCTCAATTCTATTCCACTGGTCAGTGTGTCTGTTCATGTTCCAGTACCAAGCAGTTTTGATGACAATGGCCCTATAATACAGTTTGAGACCTGGGAGTGTGATGCCTCCAGTTCTGTTCTTTTTTCTCAAGATTGTTTTGGCAATTCTAGGTCTTTTCTGGTTCCAGATAATCATTTGTAGCATTTTTCTATTCTCCTAAAAAATGTGCTTGGGATCTTGATGGGGATAGCATTAAATTTGTAGATGGCTCTGGGTAGTATATTCATTTTGATGATGTTAATTCTTCCAACCCATGAAGATGGAATATCTTTCCACTTCTTTGTGTCTTTTTCAATTTCTTTGAGTAGTGACTCATAATTTTCAATATACAAGTCTTTCAGTTCTTTGGTCAGGTTTGCTCCTAGATATTTTATTATTTTTGTTGCTATAGTAAGAGGAATTGATTTCTGGATTTCAATTTCTTCTAACTTAGTGTTTGCATAGAGGAATGCCACTGACTTTTGAATGTTAATTTTATACCCTGACACCTTACTGTACTGCCTGATGATTTCCAAAAACTTCTTGCTGGATTCCTTAGGTTTTTCCATGTATACTATCATGTCATCTGCAAATAAGGAGAGTTTGACTTCTTCTCTTCCAATCTGTATGCCTTTAATTCCTTGCTCCTGCCTGATTGCTATGGCAAGAACTTCCAACACTATGTTGAATAGTAATGGTGATAGTGGGCAGCCCTGTCTAGTACCTGATCTGAGGGGAAATGCTTCCAGTTTTTCACCATTGAGTATGATGCTGGCTGTAGGTTTGCTATATATAGACTCCACTATCTTCAGGAATTTTCCATCTATTCCCATTTTTTGTAGTGTTTTGATCATAAAGGGATGTTGTATTTTGTCAAAGGCTTTCTCTGCATCTATTGATATGACCATATGGTTTTTGGTCTTGCTTTTGTTGATGTGGTGGATCACATTGATTGATTTACGTATATTAAACCAACCTTGCAAGCCTGGGATAAACCCCACTTGGTCATGATGAACAATCTTTTTGATATACTGCTGTATCCGGTTGGCTAGAATTTTGTTCAATATTTTCGCATCTATGTTCATCAGAGATATTGGTCTGTTGTTCTCTTTTTTGGTTATGTCCCTGTCTGCTTTTGGTATCAGGGTGATGTTGGCTTCATAGAAGCTGGTAGGGAGTATTCCAGTGTCTTCAATCTTCTGGAAGACTTTTAAAAGTAGAGGTATTAGTTCTTCTTTGAAGGTTTTGTAGAATCCATTTGTAAAACCATCTGGTCCAGGACTTTTATTTTTGGGAAGATTTTTGATAATGATTTCAATTTCATTGGCTGTGATGGGCCTGTTATCCACTTCCTCATTACTTAGTTTTGGAAGTCGGTAGGTATCTAGGAAATTGTCCATTTCTTCCACGTTCTCTAGTTTGGTGGCATAGAGTTGTTCATAGAAGCCTCGCATGATATGTTGAATTTCTGCGGTGTCTGTTGTGATTTCTCCTCTTTCATTTACTATCCGATTTATTTGGGTCTTCTCCCTTTTTTGTTTTGTGAGTCTGGCTAAAGGTTTGTCGATTTTGTTTACTCTTTCGAAGAACCAACATTTACTTTCGTTGATCTTTTGTATGGTTTTCCTATTCTCAATGTTATTTATTTCTGCCCTAACGTTAGTGATTTCTGTCCTTCTGGTTGCTTTAGGGTTCCTTTGTTGTTCTTCTTCTAGGTCTTTAAGATGTGCAATCAGGCTGTTTATTTGTGCTTTTTCTTGTTTCCTAATGTGTGCTTGTATAGCTATGAACTTCCCTCTTAGGACTGCTTTAGCTGTGTCCCAAATATTTTGATAGCTTGTGTCTTCATTTTCATTGAAGTCTTGAAACATTTTGATTTCTTCCTTGATTTCCTCTTTGACCCAGAAGTTGTTAAGAAGTGTACTGTTGAGCTACCACATTTTGGGACTGTTACTAATCTTTTGTTGATTGTTAAGTGTTAGTTTAATTCCACTGTGGTCTGAGATGCTTGTGATGATTTCAATGCTCTTGAATTGGCTGATGCTGTCTTCGTGGTCTAACATATGGTCTGTCCTTGAGAATGACCCATGTGGATTTGAGTAAAATGTGTATTCCAGTTTCTTGGGATGAATGACTCTGAAAATGTCCAATAGTTCTAGTTTATCTCTTCATTTAGCTCCCTTATGTCTTTATTGATTTTCTGCCTGGATGATCTGTCAAGTTGAGAGAGTGGGGTGTTGAAGTCCCCTACTATGATTGTGTTACTGTTAATATATTGCTGTAGCTCTTTCAGTAGAAGTTTGATGTATATAGATGGTTTCTCATTGGGTGCATAGATGTTAATAATTGTTAAGTCCTCTTGACTGACTGATCCTCTGAGCATTAAGTAGTGTCCATTCCTATCTTTTTTAATCTTATCTATTTTAAAGTCTATCATGTCAGATATGAGAATAGCTGTTCATGCCCTTTTTTGTGGGCCATTGGCTTGAATGATAGTTTTCCATCCTTTCACTTTAAGTCTGTGTTTGTCTTGTTGAGTTAGGTGAGTTTCCTGTAGACAACATATTGTTGGGTTGTGTTTTCTGACCCATCTTCCTACTCTGTGTCTTTTAATAGGTGAATTCAGGCCATTGACATTTATTGATATCAAAGATTGAAGATATTTTAATGCCATTCTTGTAGAGTTTTAGAGTGTTTTGATATATATATGTCCTATTTGTGGTGGTCTGGTTGTTTATAGGAGACCTTTCAGAACTTCTTTCAGGGCAGGCTTGGTGATGGTTGATTCCTTCAACTGTTGCTTGTCTGAGAAGGTTTTGATGCCTCCATCTAGTCTGAATGACAGTCTAGCAGGATATAGTATTCTTGGCTGAAAGCCTTTCTCATTGAGCACTTGATAGATATCTTGCCATTCTCTTCTGGCCTGTAGTGTTTGTATGGAGAAGTCTGCTGCTAATCTTATGGGTTTTCTTTTGTAGGTGACTATTTGTTTTTCTCTTGCAGCCTTCAGGATCCTTTCTTTATCCTTATTCCTTTCCATTCTAAGTATGATATGTCTTGGTGTCTTTAGGTCTGGGTTAATTCTGTTTGGGACCCTCTGGGCTTCTTGAATCTTTATGACTTTGATGTTGTCTAGACTAGAGAAGTTTTCAGCTATTATGGCCTGGAGAATGCTTTCTTCCTCTCCTCTATCTTCCTCTGTTATGCCAATAATGTGTATATTGTTTTTTTTTTTTCTTTTTTTTTTAATCTTTTTTTTTCTTAAATATTTATTTTATTTATTTATTCCCTTTTGTTGCCCTTGTTGTTTTATTTTTTTGTAGTTATTATTGTTGTTATCATTGTTGGATAGGACAGAGAGAAATAGAGAGAGGAGGGGAAGACAGAGAGGGGGAGAGAAAGATAGACACCTGCAGACCTGCTTCACCACCTGTGAAGCGACTCCCCTGCAGGTGGGGAGCCGGGGTTTGAACCGGGATCCTTATGCCGGTCCTTGTGCTTTGCGCCACCTGCGCTTAACCCGCTGCGTTACAGCCAGACTCCTGCGTATATTGTTTCTTTTGAAGTCATCCCATAGGACTCTCTTGTTTTTTCAGCATCTCTTAATCTCTTTTTGAGACCTCTTCTTTTTTAGTTGTCTCTAATTCATCCTCAATCTTGCTAATTCTGTCTTCAGCCTCATTGATTCTATTCTCTCTGCCCTCTACTGCTTTCTGGAGTTCATCTATTTTGTTGCCCTGCTCTGATACTGTTTTAGCTTGTTCAGCTAGTTGCATTCTTAGCTCAGTTATTTCAGCTTTCAGCTCTCTAATAACCATGAGATAATTAGTATTTTCTTCCATATTCTCATTTGTTGTTCCTGCATTTCTGATTACAATTTTTTCAAATTCTTTACTCACTCCTGTTATTATTTCCTTAGCTAATGTTTGGATGTTGAACTCATTATTTTGTGCTTCACCCTCTGGAGGACTTTTAGCTGGACTCTTGTCCTGGTTCGATTCTCCAGCATTTTTTCTTGTTGTTTTAACCATTTTATACATTATGTTATGAGTTCCCTTTATCAGTACTTTTCAAATTATTGATCACTATTGCCTGGATTGACTTGTGTCTAAGTGAGTTAATTAAAGGGTTCACAGTGGTGGAAGTTAACAGTTGTTTCAATCCCTGAGTTGGAGCTCTGTGGTTTAAAAGCCTCTTTTTTTTTTCTTCCCTGTAGGCTATGGGAGCCTGAGGGCTTTTAAACTATCAATAGGCTTCTTAGCTTAATCACTGACTCCTGACCAAGAGATAAAGCAGGGTGTGGCAGAGATAATCCAGTGGTTATGCAAAGAGACTTTCACAGCCCCTCAGCTATGCCACCAAGGTATAGGTCTTCTGAGTTTCCTGGTTAGATCTCTGTCCCATTGTGTCCCTGTCCCTCCCTGTCGTTGCTCCAGATTCTGAGGGTAGTAGCAATGGAGACTCAGAGTTGCACTTGGTGAGTCTCTGGGGAGTCCTCTCCTCCCTTAAGCTGTCCCCTTGTTGGTGGAGCAGACTGGAGGTGGTGTCTTAACTGATAAACTGCTGAACTGTTAGCAGTCACTTAATCTCTCCTTAGGCCCCTCTCTCCTCTCTGTCACCAGCCAGGAGTGTTTGTACTCACAGGTGATTTACTGGGTTCCTGTGGTCATTCTAGTCCTGTCTTGTTTCGGTCCCGGGTGGTCTCCTTTGGTATTCCTAGTTGATCCGGGAGAGGAGAGGAGAGGAGAGAAAGCGATCTGCTGCTCGTAGCTCCGCCTCTGGAAGTCGAATCCCAGTTATTTTGTTTTTAGAAATATTCTATGTAAGGGAGTCGGGCAGTAGCGCAGCGGGTTAAGTGCACATGGCGCAAAGTGCGAGGACCGACGTAAGGATTCTGGTTTGAAATTTGTTTGGCTTTGTATGTTAACTCTCTTTTCAGTCACCAGGTTCCAGATGCCATCAGGATGCTAGCCAGGCTTCCCTGGATTGAAGACCCCACCAATGTGTCCTGGAGCTCAGCTTCCCCAGAGACCCACCCTACTAGAGAAAGAGAGAGGCAGACTGGGAGTATGGACCGACCAGTCAACGCCCATGTTCAGCGGGGAAGCAATTACAGAAGCCAGACCTTCTACCTTCTGCAACCCACAATGACCCTGGGTCCATGCTCCCAGAGGGATAGAGAATGGGAAAGCTACTGGGGAGGGGGTGGGATATGGAGATTGGGCGGTGGGAATTGTGTGGAGTTGTACCCCTCCTACCCTATGGTTTTGTTAATAAAAAAAAAAAAAAAAAAGGATCCTGGTTTGAGCCCCCTGCTCCCCACCTGTAGGGAAGTTGATTTACAAGTGGTGAAGCAGGTCTTTCTCTTCCCCTCTCTGTCTTCCCCACCTCTCTCCATTTCTCTCTCTCCTATCCAACAACAATGACAACAATAATTACAACAATAAAAAACAACAACAAGGGTAACTAAAGGGAATAAATAAATAAATAAAATCTTTTAAAAAATACTCTATTTTATTTTAATGAGGCAGAGTAGATACAGCGGGAAAGATACCGAAAAAGACTAGAACACTGTTCAATTCTGGTTTATGGTGGTGCTGGGTTAAGATTAAACCTGGGAACTCAGAGCCTTAGGTTTACAAGGTCTTTCAATAACCATTATGCTCTCTCCCCAGCCCATTTGTAAAGTTACTTAAATGTGCTATTCTGTAAAATGGGTGACTGAGAAGCAGAGACATCGGCCTGAAAAAAGCACCCAGGAGAGGAGAGAGGAAGCGGTGTATTGAAATACCAAGAAGCACTTCATACGTCGAGATGAGAGCTAGGACACCAGAATATGGACCGCCCAACCTGGGACCCACCAAACTGCCCTTTAAAAGCTAAGGGCAGAGAGGCAAAGAAAGTGCCAGAGACCATAGCCCCAAAACTTACATCACTGCCACGGGGGCCAGACATGAACCTGGGTCATGCACATGGCAAGGCAGCACACAATCCAAGTGAGCTATTTGAAGTTATAAGCCACTTATGTTGACGCTACTAGTGGCAAGCCAACCTATTTTATACATATAAAAATTCTTTTTAAAATATTTATTCACTCCCTTTTCTTGCCCTTGTTTTATTGTTGTAGTTATTGTTGTTGTTATTGATGTCGTTGGATAGGACAGAGATAAGTGGAGAGAGGAGTGGAAGACAGAGAAAGGGAGAGATAGACGTGCTTCACTTGGCTGTGCAATGACCCCCTGCAGGTGGGGAGGCGGGGTAGCTTCCTTACTCTCTATCCCTCTGAGCACAGACCCAGGGTCATTATGGGGTACAGAAGGTGGAAGGTCTGGCTTCTGTAACTGCTTCTGCTGAACATAGGCGTTGGCAGATCGATCCTTACTTCCAGTCTGTCTTTCTCTTTCCCTAGTGGGCCAGGGATCTGGGGAGGCGGGGCTCCAAGACACATGGTGGGGTCCTTTGCCCATGCCATCTCCCCAGACAGTAACCTGGGTCCACCTGCATCTTAGATGTCAGGAGAAGGCAAAACTAATTAAGTCATGGGCCCTCTGGAATAAACCTAAAACAGACCTACTAGCTTTTTCCAAAATGCCTTTTTTAATTTTTCCCTTCAGGGTTATCGCTGGCGCTTGGTGCCAGCACTACGAATCCACTGCTCCAGGAGGCTATATTTCTCATTTTTGTTACCCTTGTGGTTACTGTTATTGTCCTTATAGCTGTTGTTGTTGGATAGGAGAGAAATCGAGAGAGGAGGGAGGGGAAGGCAGAGAGAAGAGACACATGCAAACCTACTTGTGAAGCAACCGCCCTGCAGGTGGGGAGCTGGGGGCTCCAACTGGGATCCTTAAGCCAGTCCTTGCGCTTTGCACCGTGCGCACTTAACCCACTGTCCTACCACCCAGGCCCTCAAAATTCTCTTTTTAAAAAAACACTGCTCAGCCCTGGTTTATAGTAACGCTGGAGACCTTTGGGACCTCAGGCATTAAAGCCTTTTTACATAACCATTATGCTATCTCTGAAGCCCTGGAAGGGTTTTTACTTTTTTGCCTCCAGGGTTATTGTTGGGGCTACAAATCCATTGCTCCTGTGGGCCATTTTCTCCCTTTTGTTGCCCTTGTTATTGCTGTTGTTGGATAGGAGATAAATTGAGGGGAAGAGAAAGGCAGACATCTGTAGACTCGCTACAGGTGGGGAACCCGGGTCTCGAACCCAAATCCTTACGATGGCCCTTGAGCTTCAAGTCATGTATGCTTAACCCACTGTGCTATCACCCAGACTCCCAGAGTTTTATAAAGGGCCATTTCTACTCTAGACCTGGCTTCCCCCCTTTTGTTGCCCTTATTGTTGTCATTGTTTAATAGGACAGAGAATTGGAGAGAGGAGGGGAAGACAGAGAGGGGGAGAGAAAGACACCTGCAGACCTGCTTCACCACCTATGAAGCGACTGCCCTGCAGGTGGGGAGCCTGGGGCTTGAACCGGGATCCTTAGCTGGTCCTTGCGCTTCGCACCAACTGTGCTTAACCCACTTCACTACTGTCGGACCCTCTACACCTGACTCTTTAAAGGAGCTATCAGAATTAAAAACATACAAACAAACAAAAAACTACAAAAAAAAAAAAAAAAAAAGGGAGTTATCAATGGTTTGCCCAGAACCAAACAGTTGTATGTTTAGGAGTCTGAATTTTATTTGCCACCAGTGTATTGCTGGGGCTCAGTGCCTGCATGATAAATTCACCATTCCCAGTGGCCATTTCCCCCTATTCGATAACCATTATGTTATCTCCCCGCCCCTTATGTTTTAACAAACTCAATAGCAGCATGTAGTAATTTTTTTATTGTTTTTACTTTTCAATAAAGTAAATTTAATACTATAAATTAAAATTCAATAATAAGAAATATTTTTCTATTTAACTTATAAATCCTTCAATTTGTAAGAAACAAACCTTAATCATTGCAATGAATTCAAAGATAATAAAACCATCTTAAAAATTTTCAATTCTGAGATGTCTACAGCAAGACTTTTTAAAAGTGCACCAGTGGTGATACAAACATGAACACAAGTCATGCAACCAAAGCTCATGTAACATAAATAAATGCTGGTCTTTCTCTAGATTTTTTTCCCTTCGAAATACCTTATGACTTTACAGAAGGGCCCTAACCGGAGGTGGCTTTAGCCAGCAAAGACATGTTGCATCAGGAGGCATTATGGCTGTCATGGGAAAGTGAGATTACTGGTAGCCAGTGAGTAGATGCAGAGATGTTACTACCGGCCTTGCAACCCTGAAATGGGAACTATGTCCAGATTAAGAAATTCAACTATGAGGCAATTCTGAAAACACAGCCTGTGCTGACATGCCAAGACTTCAGATTCAAGTTTAGTATTTTCATCACCTGAAGCAGTACTTGGTTTCAGAGATCAGTATAATTCAAGACCAAGGATGTGGCTCAGCTTTACATGTACCAAGTCCCAAGCAAGCAGCAAAACTCAAGACCAAAAACTCCCCAAGTGATTAAGCAACACGGTCAGATTAGAAAAAGTAGTTAGCGTTATGTTCCATTTAATTTCCCTCGAGCCTGTTCTACTAGTTCAGTCTGTTAATACAGAAAATTACTTCGAACTGCTTTGAAGGAAACTGTTCACACTGCATGTTTTGGACTAATTTAAAATAGCTGGTGAATCAAAGTGTGCTACAAGTGCTGAAAATGTTTCTCTCAACGTAAGCAATGAAGAGCGTCCCCCACTGGTTCAGTCACTATGTCATGTTTAGACTGGTTAAAACTAAGTTTATTTGCTTTTCTCTTTTTCATAACGCTTTCTCGTATCTGTCTTTTACAAATAGCAGTGTACATATACAGGGTGTGTAATATATAAAGTCAGCTGTCTTTCCACAGAGTCTCTAGTATTAATATCTCTGATGAATTTTCCTAATAGGGAATCAAATGGTAAGCTAGTGATTTCATGTTTCTTAAGGTGAGGAATGTTATTATCCTCTCCACGTTCACATTCTATGTATTTTCTCATGGTCAATAAACACATCCAAATTATGTAAATTGTCCCACCATTTAAAGAGAAAAGTCTCTGTAATAATCTTGAACCATGGAGTTAACTTAATTTTGCCAGTGGCTGCCTTTCTCAAAAGTTCCTTTACTTCTTCCTTTGACACATAACAATAGCTTTTAATCTCATTGGGGTCTGGATTCAAAGTTACATTCTTCTTCATAAACAAAATGTAATCAATCTCATGTTCTCCCCAAATGTCATCAGATTGAGCCTTGTAATACAATCGTGTTAGGTACTGAATTTCTTCTGGAGGAACCTGGGATTAAAAAAACAACAACAACAAAGCAATCTTAATTAACTTGCCATATTTCAATATCTTGAATATCATAACTATAGTTTTTGAATGGGTTACACACATGGCAGAGCCGCACACGATCCAAGTGAGCTATTTTGCTAGCCCTTCAATCTTAGAACTTTTATCAGGGATTAACCTGGATCCTCATTATGCAAGTCCTGTGCTCCACTGCCAAGTTACCTGCCTGGCTGATAATTATCTAGGAGATAGCATAATGGTTAGGACTTGCATGCCTGTGGTTCCAAAAGTCCCAGGTTCAATCCCTCATATAATCATAAACCAGAGCTGAGCAGTGCTCTGATAAAAAAATAAAGGGAGTCAGGCAGTAGCGCAGCGATTTAAGTTTCAAAGCACACTGTCCTACTTCAAATTTTTATTTCATTCACACCATTCTACACTAGTCAAAAAGAATAAAAGGTCCCCCTCTCAAGACTTTCAATAATTTAGAAAAGTAATAATGGCACTGATTAAAAAAACAACAACAACAACAACAACAAAAAAACGAAACTAACCCTAACCTCACCCCACTAGGGAAAAAGAGAGGCAGGCTGGGAGTATGGATCGACTTGCCAATGCCCATGTTCAGCGGGGAAGCAATTACAGAAGCCAGACCTTCCACCTTCTGCATCCCACAATGACCTTGGGTCCATACTCCTAGTGGGTTAAAGAATGGGAAAACTATTAGGGGAGGGGATGGGATACAGAGTTCTGGTGGTGGGAATTGTGTGAAGTTGTACCCCTTTTATCCTATGGTTTAGTCAATTTCCTTTTTATAAATAAAAAAAAAAAACAGGAAAGCTATCAAGGGAGAGGATGGGATATGGAGTTCTGGTGATGGGAACTGTGTAGAGCTGTACTCCTCTTATCCTATGGTTTTGTCAATGTTTCCTTTTTATAAATAAAATAAAAAATTAAAAAATGTTATTACCATGTGAGGAAACAGGCAGTGGCGCACCCGGTTAAGCACACACATTACGGACGGTGCTTAAGGACCCAGGTTCAAGGCCCTGGTCCCTGTCTACAAGGGAAAAGCTTCACAAGTGGTGAAGCAGGGCTACAGGTGTCTCTCTCCCTATCTCCACCTCCCCTACCTCTCTCTCTATATCCAATGATAATTAAAAATTTGAACAAAGATGAATAAATAAATAAAACAGGGGGGTTGGTCAGTATCTCACAGCAGGTTAACTGCATATGGCACCAAGCACAAGGACCAGCGTAAGGATGCCAGTTCGAGTCTCCGGCTCCCTGTCTGCAGGAGGGTCGCTTCACCAGTGAAGCAGGTCTGCAGTTGCCTCTCTTTCTCTTTCTCTATCCTTCCCTCCTTGATTTCTCTCTGTCCTATCTAACAACAAGGGCAACCAAAGGGAAAAAATAGCCTCCAGGAGCAGTGGATCTGCAGTGCAGGCACTGAGCCCCAAGCAATAACCCTGGAGGCAAATAAATAAATAAAATAAAGATGGGACCTGATGGTGGGGCATCTGGTTGAGTACACAAGTTAACCATATGCCAAGGACCCAGGTTCAAGCCTCCAGTCCTCACCCGCACAAGCCTGAATCAGTACTCTAGGTGTCTCCCTCCCTCTCTATCCTGCTCCCTCAACTTCTCTAGGTCCTATCAAATAAAACATAAATAAAAAGGGAAAATTAAAAAAAAAAACAAAAAAACAAATCCACACAGTTAGCGGTCACATGACTTCACTGTTCTCGCCGGCCTTTTCATTCATTCAGAGAGGGAGACACCATGGCAGCACTCCCATGTGGTGCTGGGGCATATGGGCTGCACCTGGTGAAATACGGGCCTTATGCAGTATGTAGTTTTCCAGTTTTTTTTTTTTTCAATTTTTTTATATTTATTTTATTTTCCTTTATTACTTTTTTTCCAAAAAAGTAACAAAGTAAATAAGTAAGAAAAGTATGTGAAACAAGACTTATTTACTTATTAACTAGAGAGAAGCAGAGCATGACTCTGGTACACAAACCGTTGGGCCAGTGAACTGAACGTGGGACCTCATGCTTGAGGGCTCAATGTTTTATGCGCTCCGCACGTAATGTTATTTTAGGGCAGGCACTTTTTAACCACTTCAGCCAGATAAAAGATTCTTCCCCTGTCTCAAAGCAGCCCAACAGGGAAAAAAAAAAATTAAAAAAGAGGCCAGGTGGTGCCACCTCTGGTTGAGCACATGTTACCACGTGCAAGGGCCTGGGTCCCACCCCCTGGTCCCCACCTGCGGGGGGAAAACTTCACAAGTGAAGGAGGGCTGCAAGTGTCTCTCTCCCTCTCTATTTCTGGCGGTTTCTATCCAATAAGTAAATAAAGATTATAAAAAATTATATAATCCAAAAAAAAATTGAGGGGTGGAAAAATAGTTCACTTGGCTACTGTGATGCTTTGCGATGTGTATGACCCAGGTTCGAGCTCAGCCCCCACCAAAGGAGTTTCAGTACTGCTGTCTTCTACTCTGCCTCTAAAAAAGGCAATATAAATTCATTCAGTCAGATTTGTTTTTCACCCTCAATATTTCTATAGGAAAATACTGGGTGGAGGGTAGATAGCTTAATGGTTATGCAAACAGACTCTCATGCTTGAGGCTCCAAAGTCCCAGGTTGAATCCCCCGCACCACCATAAGCCAGAGCTGAACAGTGCTCTGGTAAAAAAAAAAAAAAAAACTTACTCTTCACCACATACACATGGGTAACGGATGAATTCATTTATATTTTTAGTTAAATTCTGGCAAGTTATATTAAAAATAAAAATCTTTCGAGCCGCCGGCTCCCCCCCTGCAGGGAAGTCACTTCACAGGCGGTGAAGCAGGTTTGCAGGTGTGTCTTTCTCTCTCTCCCCTTCTGTCTTCCCCATCTCTCTCCATTTCTCTGTCCTATCTAACAATGATGACATCAATAACAATAATAACAACAATGAAAAACAAGGGCAACAAAAGGGAAAATAAATCAATATATAAAAAATCTAAGTAAGTAAGAGTTTACGTGGGGCCAAGTGGTGGCTCCTGTCAGCTGAGCACACACGTTACCATGTGCAAGGCCCTGGGCTCAAGCTGTCCTGGTCCCTACCTGCAGGGGGAAGCCTTGCTTGGAGAAGTAGTAGGACAGGTGTTTTTCTTCTCTCCCTATCTCCCCCATCACCTCAGTTTCTGTCTCTATTCAGTACATAAAAATTAAATGAGAGAGAAGTAGAATCCGTATCAAAAAGTTTACAAAGCAACAAATTCTAATGGGATTTTAAACACAGCAGTGAACAATTTTATGGTGTGTTGAAATTTGCAGTTGGTAGTCCAAAAGCAGTTACCTCTTCCAGGGGAATGCCTAACTCAGCTTTCAAACGTCTCTGAGCTGCTCTTCTCACTCCAATCGCATCATTTTCTTCAAGCTCTCCTGGATTGTTTAGTGGGTGACTACAACAAGTATTGGTAAAACAACCTGAAAATGTTAATACAGGTGCAAATTAACTTTCCAAAGTAGGTTTGAAAAACCAAAGAAATTTAGGAAGGGACAAAGAAGAACCATGGCTTATCATTATAACTCATCTACAAATTTGCAAAAGGGTGCTAAAAAGGACAAAGGCGAACAAAGTTGTGTCACCAAGTCACAGATGTTACCATGATGCCAACCTGACTTCTCTGGGCAGACGACTCCACCAATGTGTCCTGGAACCTCACCTCCCCAGAGCCCTGCCCCACCAGGAAAACACGGAAATGTGCTGGGGGTCTGGATCAATATGCCAATGCCCATGTCTAGTGGAGAAGCAATTACAGAAGCCAGACCTCCCACCTTCTGCACCCCATAAAGATCTTTGGTCCATACTCCCAGAAGGATAAAGAATAGGAAAGTTTCCTATGTGGGGGATGGGATATGGAACTCGGGTGGTGGGAATTGTATGGAACTGGACTCCTCTTACACCACAACCTTGTCATTATTAAATCACTAATTGAGAAAAAAAAAAAAAAAAGGAAAATGAACAGAGTGATTCTTTAGGATTTCACAACCAATTATGAACTTTATCAGTGATCGTTTTGTGAAACAAACATGTCATCAAAAATTATAGACAACATTTAAAATATACATATGTACACATGTAGTACATACATTTGGAACTTCCCATTTTATTTTTCCTTCTTTTAAAAATATTTTATGTATTTATTTTGGGTAGAATTAGAGAACTTGAAGGAGGGAAGCATCTGCAGCACTGCTTCACTGCTCATGAAGCATTCCCCTTGCAGGTGAGGACTGTGGGCTTGAACTCAGCTTCTTGGGAACCCACTGTAATGTGGACCACCAGCTGGACCCTGCTGTTTTATTTCTTGTTTTCACTGCCAACAGGATTGCAGCTGGGCCTCTGTGCTGGCACTAAGAATCCACTGCTCCCAGTGGCTATTTTTTTCCTTTCTTTTTTCTACTGATATTTAGTTAATGCGACAGAAATCAAGAAGAAAAAAGGCAGACAACTGCAGACCTACTTCTCTGGCCGTGAAGTGTCCTACCCTGCAGGGTAGAGAGTGGGGGCTTAAACGTGGGTCCATTAATGAGAGAGCCACAGTATCACTCCAGCATGCTGATGCTAGGGCTCACGCTCAGGGCCTCATGCTTGGAGTTCGATGCACTACCTCCTGGACTGTTTTAAAGATTTATTGATTTATTCATAAGCAGGAAGTTTCATGAGCAGTGCCATACTTGGCTTTCTCCTCTCTAGTAAAGAAAACGTTTATTTTTTAATTCATTAATCTATTAAAATAGTGTGTGTGTGTGCATGAGAGAGAGAGAAAGAGGAGATCATAGCATCATTCAGACACATGTGACACTGGGGACTGAACTTGGGTCCTCATGTTTTCAAGTTCTAGCCACTGTGCCGACTCCTGGGTCTCCTATTTCATATTGCTGTTTTACTAGCTTATATTCATTGTATAAGCTTCACTTATGTAAATGTTAAACTAAGTATTAGTATACATACAGACATACATATACATAGATATAGATATATTACTCTGACTACCAGGAAGTTCCTTCCAAGTGACAAAAGGCAAATTAAACATTGTCTCCCCTCCCCCCCGGAAAAATACTGCAAATCAAATACACTAACCTGGAAAGGTAATTTTAGCATCTGATCTCTGTTGTAACAAGAGCTTATTTTCAGTATTAAATAAGAAGACACTGAATGCTCGATGCAATAATCCTAAAAGCAAAAACAAACAAAACACTTCATTAATTTAGCTTAAAATGCCAAGTTATTTGGGCTTTAGAACTTTAATCACTAGCTGTCATTTTTGCTTCTGTACATAGTCTCCTATTCGGAGACTATATCCTATATCTGCATTACTAAGATGGAGAAGAGCCCCACATATCCTAGGAACTCAGACCCCAAGTGAAAGAAATGGTTCTGCTGCGGGTCCATAGGTCGCTAGAGGTTCAGTCTCCGTCCAGAAGTTTGTAGACTTCTACATTTGGTAGAAAGGATTACTGGGGCCAGGCAGTGGCGCACCTGGTTAAGCTCACACATCACAGAGCAAAAGGACCCAGGTTCCAGCCCTTGGTCCCCACCTGCAGGGGGAAAGCTTCACAAGTGGTGAAGCTGGGCTGCAGGTGTCTCTCTCTTCCTGTCTCCCCCACCCCTCTCAAATTCTCTATCTCTATCCAATAATAAATAAATAATAATAATAATAATAAAAAGGATTATAGGTTCAAGGAGTGCTACTAGTAGGATTAGGCTGTTAACTTTTTAAAAATTGTTTTGGGAGTCGGGTGGTAGCACAGTGGGTTAAGTGCAGGTGGCGCAAAGCGCAAAGACCAGTGTAAGGGATCCAGGTTCGAGCCCCTGGCTCCCCACCTGCAGGGGAGTCGCTTTACAGGCGGTGAAGCAGGTCTGCAGGTGTCTGTCTTTCTCCCTCTCTGTCTTCCCCATCTCTCTCCATTTCTCTCTGTCCTATCCAACAAGACATCAACATTAATAACTACAACGATAAAACAAGGGCAACAAAGGGGAAAATAATAGAAAAAAATTGATTTTGTTTTATTTGATAGGACAGAGAGGGGAGGGGGTACATATATATCAACTGAGACACTTGCTCAAGCTTTACCGCTTGTGAAGCTTTCCCCCTGCAGGTGGGGCCAGCACCCCCAACCCCAGGCTGTTAGCCTTTACAAAATCAAAGTAACTCTGAGATGGCTGCATAAAGGAAAGACACAAACAAATGTGAAACAGCAGTTTGGCAGCGAAACTGATTTTGGGGCCCGGTGGTGGTGGTGTAGTTGGTTGAGCGCACGTTACAAAGCACAAAGATCTGGGTTCAAGCCCCTGCCCCCACCTGCAGGGGGAATGCTTTGTGACTGGTGAAGCAGGGCTGCAAGTGTCTTTTTCTCTCTCTCTCTCACCCACTTCTCTTTCAATCTCTGGCTGCCTTTATCCAATAAACAAAGATTAAAAAAAATAGTAAGGCTGATTTTACTGTAACGCCCTTTTAGTGGCTGAAACCAAAGTTCCTTTACCAAAGCACCTTTCTCAGCTTGATGTGCTTGGGAAAGCCCCCCCCCCCCTTTTGTCTCCAAGGGAAAGCTTTCCCCCTGCAGGTGGGGACGGGGGCTTGAACCCAGATCCTTGTGCTTTGTAACATATGTAATCTTACTGCTGGGGCTCGTCCACTGCTCCTGGAGGCTATTTCTCCTCCTTTTGTTACCCCTCTTGTTTTATCGTTGTGGTTATTATTGTTGTTGCTGCTGGATAGGACAGAGAGAAATTGAGAGAGGACGGGAAGACAGAGAGGGGCAGAGAAAGACAGACACCTGCAGACCTGCTTCACCACTTATGAAGTGACCCCCGCCCCCTGAAGGTGGGGAGCCAGGGGCTTGAACTGGGATCCTTAAGCCAGTCCCTGCACTTGACGCCATGTGCATTTAACCCACCTCGCTAACGCCTGACCCCCAGGAAAGCTTTTTTTTTTTTTTTCTCCTTTTACCAGAACACTGCTCCGTTCTGGCTTATGGTGGTGCTGGGGATTGAACCTCAGACATCAGAGCCTCAGGCTTGAAAGGCTTTTGCATAACCTTTATGCTGTCTCCCCAGGCCGGGAAAGCACCTTTTAACACAACCCTTTGAAACAGTACCTTTCTCAATGTTCTCATTCAGGTGACAGTTCTTTTTGGTGTCAGCCCCAATGTTATTGTCATTTTCATCAATGAGTATGCACATCTCTGCCAGGAGTTGCACCTGCTGATTATCCAGCTTCTCCATATTTATTTCAGGCATTGTCCCCTTATGTCTGGTCTGCCCTTGATAGCTAACATCAAAGAGAAAGAAAGGGCTGAACGTTAGGATGCCTCGTGGACACAATGAGTGTGGTGAGCAGCCCAGCAGTTGCCCAGGCCAAGACGCTGCAAGACCTCGGAGATGCTGCTGCCCAGGCTGGGACGCACCTGGTAAAGCACCCAGATCACGGTGTGCAAAGACCCAAGTTCAAAACCCTGGTCCCCTCCGGCAGGAGGGAAGCTTCAGGAGTGCTGAGAGACCTGTAGGTCTCTCTCTTTTTTTTCTTGCCTCCAGGGTTACAGCTGGGGCTCGGAATCCACTGCTCCTGGAGGCCCCCTTTTCCCTTTTTTTGGACAGGACAGAGAGAAATTGAGAGACATGGGGAAGCTAGAGAGGGAGAGAGAAAGAGACACCTGCTTCACCGCTTGTGAAGCTTCTTTCACAGAAAACAGATGGCACAGAGAGTGCCTACTCTGATCCACCCGATGTGGCTATTTTTCATCCATGTGCCTAGTGGAGAAGTGCCTTTCCTCTCTGACATGCAGACGCAGCCTAAGACTGCCATTTCCTGTGTGTTCTGGCTCTTCTGGCAATTACTCCGGCGGCTGTAGGTGCTGCCTCTTCTCCCCTTCACCTTCCTAAGCTAACAGTCGGGAGGCAACGGTGCTGGAAGGTAAAGGTGACTGGGGGGGAATCCAGGCACTAGGCCTCCCTTTCTCGGTTCCCACCAGGGCCACAGATGCTCCGTGAGAGACTGCCGGTGTCCGTTTCTGCCGTTTCTGCCGAGACTTTGTCACAGTTAAATAAGCCCGCTCCCTCCGCCCCTTTGGGGAGGGGGACGGCAGTGAAAATGTGTTTCCCCCCCCCCACCCCGAGGTTCCCTGGGGGAGAACTTCCCGGAGTGATGTGGAGTCTCCTACACACTGGTGTGCTAAAACTCCTCTTTCACCGAGAGCCGGCTCAGGTCTTGTGTTTTGGGGATCATTTCTGTAACCCTTCTTCCCGCAGCTGGGGAGCCGGGGGCTCAAACCTGGGTCCTTGCGCTTCGCACTATGCGCCACCGCCCGGCCCCCCAGATCTCTCTCTCTCTCTCTCTCTCTCTCTCGGCTCTTAGT
Organism: Erinaceus europaeus; assembly: GCF_950295315.1. Lineage (NCBI taxonomy): Eukaryota > Metazoa > Chordata > Mammalia > Eulipotyphla > Erinaceidae > Erinaceus > Erinaceus europaeus. Next base: position 64,142,139 of record NC_080167.1, read on the forward strand.
TTATCCGTGTCTCCCCTCCCGACGCGGTCCGTGGCGACCTAGTCTCTCCCCTCGCGTGCGCCTCCCGGGGTGTCCCAGTCTCTCCCTCCAGGTGACCCAGCCGGTTCTTGTCAGGTCCCCGCCGCCGCCCAGGCAGCGCCCCAGCTCAGCCCGCTCCAGCGCCCGTCACCCGGGGAGCCCGTCCCGCCTCCGACAGACACGGACGATGCGGGCCGGGAGCAAAGTCTGACTTTCGGACCCGACGTGAATCTCAGAGGAGCTTCCCAAGACCGATCTGCGCGCGTCCTGGTCCCGAGCCCGAGGTACCTGAACTCCCCGGCGAGACGGTCCTCGGCTGGACGCTGCTGAGGATGCTGCTCGGTCCGCCTCTCTTGGAGGCCCCGCGCGGACCAGGCCCCGCCCCCCGAGATCGCGCGTCCAATCGTGCGCGCCTGCGTCAGGGCGCGCCACATGCCCGCCGGCCAATCGCGCGCTAGGCCGCGCCCGGCGACACGGTCGCGTGGTGGCACCACGCTGTGCGCGAGGGCGTCTGCGCTCCCGCGCCGGCCTCCTCAGGGCCTCCGGGCGTTCTCGCCGGGCCTGCGTGTTGACTGAGCCGCAATAGGTGCGCTGCGGAGGCGGGAGCCGCGAGGAGCCCGGGCCGTGCCCCGAGGCAGAAGGAGCGCGGCCAGAGCGCGCGGGGGACGCCGGAAGCGGGGCGCCGCCCAGGGGCGGTACTTCCGGAAGCGAGAGCAAGGGGGCGTGGCGCTGGAGCCCGGCGGGGGGCGTCTTCCCTCAGGTGGCGCGGCGGCGGGGGCCTGGGGGGCCCTCGGGGGCGGGGCTTGCGGAGGGGCTGTTTCTCGCCTCGGGTCGCCTGGTCTCCTCTTGATTTCTAGTTACCACTTCACTCTGTTGCCGGGGACCGAACTCGGGGCCCCAAGCTCGGCTGTCCAGCGTTCTACTGCGGCGCCCCCTTCCGGTCGCTTTCGAGAAGTATTTTTTTTTTATGTTTTATTTTTGCCACAAGCCTTCCTCGGGGCTTGGTGTCTGCGCCAACATGCGACCTCTCCAGGGCGCGCCGGGCCCCGACCCTGCTGCTCCTCTTCATACATATATATATACATATATATATATATATATATATATATGTATATATATATTATTTTTAATTTTTAATTTTTTAATTAAAAATATTTTATTTATGAATGAGAAAGATAGGAGGAGAGAGAGAAAGAAGCAGATATCACTCTGGTACATGTGCTGTCAGGGATTGATTGAACCTGGGACCGCCTGCTTGAGAGGCCAATGCTTTACCCACTGCGCCACCTCCCGGAACACTCCATTGTTTATTTAGTGAAGGAGAAAGAGGACGCGGGGAGTATCTGGCGATGGGAGTGCTGGGGATTGAACCTGGCACCTCAGCGCCTCGGGCAGGAGAGGCTGCTGCGAGGCTCCCCTCTGCCTGGGCCTCGAACCCGAACCCGGGTGCAGCGGCCGCGGGGCGCCCAGGGGGGCTGTGTGTGTGTGGGGGGGGAGGGGCGCCCGTTGTTGCCTGACTCCAGGGCGGCCGGGAGGCCCAGTGGGCAGCGCACAGCACCGGCCCCTGTAAGGCCGCGATCGGTATGCGGTTTCCAATCTTTTTTTTTTTTTTTAATTTTTTAAAAAATATTTTATTTATTCCCTTTTGTTGCCCTTGTTGTTTTATTGCTGTAGTTATTATTGATGTCGTCGTTGTTGGACAGGACAGAGAGAAATGGAGAGAGGAGGGGAAGACAGAGAGGGGGAGAGAAAGACACCGCCTGTGAAGCGACTCCCCTGTAGATGGGGAGCTGGGGGCTTGAACCGGGATCCTTATGCCAGTCCTTGTGCTTCATGCCGCGTACACTTAACCCGCTGTGCTACCGCCTGACTCGGTCTTTTTTTATTTTATTTTATTTTATTTTATTTATGTATTCCCTTTTGTTGCCCTTGTTGTTTTATTGTTGTAGTTATTATTGTTGTTGTCGTTGTTGGATAGGACAGAGAGAAATGGAGAGAGGAGGGGAAGACAGAGAGGAGGAGAGAAAGACAGACACCTGCAGACCTGCTTCACCGCCTGTGAAGCGACTCCCCTGCAGGTGGGGAGCCGGGGCTCTAACCCGGATCCTTAGGCCAGTCCTTGTGCTTTGCGCCACCTGCGCTTAACCCGCTGCGCCACCGCCCGACTCCCTCCCTCCAGATTTCTGACTGCCTCTATCCACTAAATAAATCAAGATAATTCAAAACAAAAAGTAGAGAAGTGAAGTTGACATTGAGGAGAAGACTGGCTGGCCCCAGGGGCCTTTGGAAGGATTCCAGAAAGCCTCTCCCCATGAAGCCTCGCCTCTGCGGCCCCGCGCACGCGCAACCTGGGCCCGCGTTCCCGGTTTCCCGTCGCAACCGGAACCGCCCCCTTGCCTTGCCCAGACTTCACCCTGTGCCTCTCCTGCGCTCAGGCCCCCAAATTCCCGTGGCCCGCGACAACGTGTGCTCGCCAGGCTCTCCCTGCACACTCCCTGACCTCAACAGCAGTAACTGCCAAAACGCATTTCTGAGGCTCCCGGGTGCCAGGTTCAACCCCCACATACGCCACTGCTGAGCAGGGCTCTGGGTAAAAGCGAAATCAAGACAAAATTAAAATTCAAGGAAGATAATTATTCATCATATTGACAGAACATGAAAAAAATCATTCCGGGTTTTTTTTCTTTGTTTTTAATATTAAAGCAGTGTCTTAATACTAATATAATATATAAAAAAGCTTTTAAAAATTTATATTTATTTTCCCACTTGTTGCCCTTGTTGTTTTCTATTGTTGTTGTAGTTAATTGCTGTTATCGATGTCGTCATTGTTAGATAGGACAGAGAAATGGAGACAAGAGGGGAAGACAGGGGGAGAGAAAGACAGACACCTGCAGACCTGCTTCACCGCCTGTGAAGCGACTCCCCTGCAGGTGGGGAGCTGGGAGCTCGAACCGGGATCCTTAACGCTGGTCCCTGCTCTTCGTCCCACATTTGCTTGACCCGCTGTGCTACCGCCTGACTCCTGCTCCTGGGTGTTTTTTTTTTTTTTCCTTGTTTCCAGTTTTGGGGAACTCTAATGTCTGAGCATACAAGACCGGTTATTTGCTTCCCCCCACATCCCCAAAGCACTGCTCAACTCTGGGTCGTAGTGGTACTGGGGGGTTTAATCTGAGCCCTCAGAGCCCGTCACTCAACGCAGCCACCTCTGACTGTTCCACCACCACACCCCAAGAAAGTCTTGCATAATCACCACGCTATCTGCCCCTGATTTACTTATATTTTTTACCAGCGCATTTCTTGGCACAGTCTTATGATGGCACTGGGGATTGAACCTGGGATCTCGCAGCCTTAGGCATCAAAGTCTTTTTGCAAAGTCTTTGTGCCGTTTTCCCCAGCCCGAGATAAACATGTTAGATTGGTTGAAGTGTTTGAGAAAATTCGGGGTTGGGCTGTTGGAAAAGTCATGACGCATTTCTGCAATAGCTCGCCCAGTGTGCACACGCTTTCCCACAACCAAAGATCTGAGTTCAAGCCCTCAGCACCATATGGGAGCACTGTAGGCAGCACCATGACAGATGACAGTAGGAAGTGGGAAGCAGTTTCTCCTATTTTTTTCTTTTAAAGAAAAAAGCAGGTGTACCACCCCCTAGATGTTCCCTTTTATAACATTAATTAGACTCATTAATTTATATGCTTAAACATTCTGAGTCGCTAACATACTACAGTATTTGCACCCCAACACTACTTTCAGATTGGAGACACGATGTCGTGTCAGAAACTCTGCATGTGATCCTGTTAGAAGCAGAGAAAGGAGGGGCCAGGCGGTGGCACACCTGGCTGAGTGCACACATTACAGTGTGCAAGGTCCCAGGTTCAAGTCCCTGGCCCCCACCTGCAGGGGCTTCAGGTGCCTATCTCCCCCCTCCCCTTTCAGTCTCTCTGTCTCTATGCAATAATAAATAAAAAATATTATAAAAGAAGCAGAGACAGGACTCAGTATTCACAACAGGGAGTCATTAAAAAAAAAAACACGAATGCAAAGCTTATCCAACAGTGTTCTGTGTTTAGTCTGTATATATGACTTGTATTAGCGAAGAGTGGGGGCCGGCTCCCACCGAGCCTGTGAGGACACCCGCAGAGCAGTGCCCGGGAAGCTGTGAAGCTCCCCTGCAGGTGGGGACCAGGGGCTTGAAGCCAGGTCCCAGCACACAGTCACATGCACTCTGCTGGGTGAGAGCCACCAGATCCCTAAACATTTTTCTTGAATAGTCACCCTCTTGGTGAGACTCCAGAGCTTGTGATCATACGACTCTCTCGCTTCGTTATTCAAAATCATGGAACTAAACAGTCTCCACAGTGTGACAACCAAAGCGCCCCCAGCCGTCCTCCTGTGTCCACCCACACTGCACACTCGTGACTCGCTCAGCTCAGCTGCAGGGACGCAGTTGGGGCCCGGCCGGGGTGTGGAGTGCGCGGTGCTCCTGAGGCGGCGCTGGCCGAGCCCGAGAGCCTACAAACTCAGGCTCCAGGCTCCGCGTCATGGACTGCAGGTGAGCGCGCAGTGCTGGGGGTGCAGAAAGACGGGGTGCAGGTGAGCGCGCAGTGCTGGGGGTGCAGAAAGACGGGGTGCAGGTGAGCGCGCAGTGCTGGGGGTGCAGAAAGACGGGGTGCAGGTGAGCGCGCAGTGCAGGGCGGGCGGAACGACGGGGTGCAGGTGAGCGCGCAGTGCTGGGGGTGCAGAAAGACGGGGTGCAGGTGAGCGCTCAGTGCTGGGGGTGCAGAAAGACGGGGTGCAGGTGAGCGCGCAGTGCTGGGGGTGCAGAAAGACGGGGTGCAGGTGAGCGCGCAGTGCTGGGGGTGCAGAAAGACGGGGTGCAGGTGAGCGCGCAGTGCTGGGGGTGCAGAAAGACGGGGTGCAGGTGAGCGCGCAGTGCTGGGGGTGCAGAAAGACGGGGTGCAGGTGAGCGCGCAGTGCTGGGGGTGCAGAAAGACGGGGTGCAGGTGAGCGCGCAGTGCAGGGCGGGCGGAACGACGGGGTGCAGGTGAGCGCGCAGTGCTGGGGGTGCAGAAAGACGGGGTGCAGGTGAGCGCGCAGTGCTGGGGGTGCAGAAAGACGGGGTGCAGGTGAGCGCGCAGTGCTGGGGGTGCAGAAAGACGGGGTGCAGGTGAGCGCGCAGTGCAGGGCGGGCGGAACGACGGGGTGCAGGTGAGCGCGCAGTGCTGGGGGTGCAGAAAGACGGGGTGCAGGTGAGCGCGCAGTGCTGGGGGTGCAGAAAGACGGGGTGCAGGTGAGCGCGCAGTGCTGGGGGTGCAGAAAGACGGGGTGCAGGTGAGCGCGCAGTGCTGGGGGTGCAGAAAGACGGGGTGCAGGTGAGCGCGCAGTGCTGGGGGTGCAGAAAGACGGGGTGCAGGTGAGCGCGCAGTGCTGGGGGTGCAGAAAGACGGGGTGCAGGTGAGCGCGCAGTGCTGGGGGTGCAGAAAGACGGGGTGCAGGTGAGCGCGCAGTGCTGGGGGTGCAGAAAGACGGGGTGCAGGTGAGCGCTCAGTGCTGGGGGTGCAGAAAGACGGGGTGCAGGTGAGCGCGCAGTGCTGGGGGTGCAGAAAGACGGGGTGCAGGTGAGCGCGCAGTGCTGGGGGTGCAGAAAGACGGGGTGCAGGTGAGCGCGCAGTGCTGGGGGTGCAGAAAGACGGGGTGCAGGTGAGCGCGCAGTGCTGGGGGTGCAGAAAGACGGGGTGCAGGTGAGCGCGCAGTGCAGGGCGGGCGGAACGACGGGGTGCAGGTGAGCGCGCAGTGCTGGGGGTGCAGAAAGACGGGGTGCAGGTGAGCGCTCAGTGCTGGGGGTGCAGAAAGACGGGGTGCAGGTGAGCGCGCAGTGCTGGGGGTGCAGAAAGACGGGGTGCAGGTGAGCGCTCAGTGCTGGGGGTGCAGAAAGACGGGGTGCAGGTGAGCGCGCAGTGCAGGGCGGGCGGAACGACGGGGTGCAGGTGAGCGCGCAGTGCTGGGGGTGCAGAAAGACGGGGTGCAGGTGAGCGCGCAGTGCAGGGCGGGCGGAACGACGGGGTGCAGGTGAGCGCGCAGTGCTGGGGGTGCAGAAAGACGGGGTGCAGGTGAGCGCTCAGTGCTGGGGGTGCAGAAAGACGGGGTGCAGGTGAGCGCGCAGTGCTGGGGGTGCAGAAAGACGGGGTGCAGGTGAGCGCTCAGTGCTAGGGGGCTGAAGACGGGGTGCAGGTGAGCGCGCACTGCAGGGCGGGCGGAACGACGGGGTGCAGGTGAGCGCGCAGTGCTGGGGGTGCAGAAAGACGGGGTGCAGGTGAGCGCTCAGTGCTAGGGGGCTGAAGACGGGGTGCAGGTGAGCGCGCAGTGCAGGGCGGGCGGAACGACGGGGTGCAGCTAGGTGCGCGCTCAGGAGTGGAGGCAAGTGGCTTGCGGTGCCGGTGGGCCAGACCGCCTGGCAGGTGCTGGCGCCCACACTCGAGGGCCCGCCCGGGGGACCCAGGCACCTCAGAGAAGAAGCAGCAGTGCCTAGAGAGTCACCGTCACTGTCCAGCAAGGGCACTTCCGACTCGGGCTGACGGCGACTTCCGGCTCTCGGCGTGCAGGGCGGGGCTTCCGGTAGTGCGGGCAGTGAAGAGGCGGCTGGGGACGAGCCTTCCGGTCGCTCGGCCTGTGGCGCGGCAGGGACTTCCGGCGGTGCCGGAAGTGTGGGGCGTCCGGCTGCCTGTGGCGGGCGGCGTCGGGCGGAGGGACGGTTCCTGCGGCTCCGCCGAACGTCCAGGCCCGAGCGCAGTAGCCGACGGGCTGCCACGGCCGGCGCGCACGGGGCGGCGTCCCAGGTGAGTCGGGGCCGGGGCCGAGTACCCGCGCCGGGCCCCGCGCCTGACCTCTGACCCCACGCCCGAGAGCCGACTCGGGGGACCTGCGCCGAGGGGAGGGTCCGGCGGCCTCGGCCGGTCTGCGCCGACGAGCCCCCTGAGCGCCGCGGGCTCGCGCCCCGCCTCCTGCCCGGCCTGCGCACCCCCAGCCCGGGGGCCCCGCTGGTGACAGCAGCCGGGGCCGAGGGTGGTGGGCGCGGCTCTTTGCCCGTCGCGATGGGGAAGTGGGTTTGGCGGAGGCTGCCGGCCGCGCCGATGGAGGAGAGAAGTGGCGGGCCGCGGGCGGTGCTCAGCGCGGACCTGTGCCTGGGTGCCGGCCGAGGTGGCTGTCATCTTACTTCCCCGTTATGGTTTATTCGTGAACGACAGAGGACAGCAGCAGCAGCAGCAGGAGGAGGAGGAAGGAGACACGGGAGGGAAGCAAAAGCGGAGCGTCGCTCTGGCCCTGGTGACCCCGGGGTTTCAGGACCTTCCGCTGGAGAGAGGGTGCTGAGGTGGCGTATTTGCATAGGTTCTAACACACACACAAACCCATGCAGACACACACACACAGACACACAAACACATACAGACACATAGACAGACACAGACACACAAACCCATAGACACACACAGACACACAAACACAGACTCACAAACACAGACACATAGACAGACAGACACACAAACCCATACAGACACACACAGACACACAAACACACACAAACACACACAGACACACAAACACATACAGACACATAGACAAACACAGACACACAAACCCATACAGACACACACACAGACACACAAACACATACAGACACATAGACACAGACACACAAACACATACAGACACACAAACCCACACAGACACACAAACACATACAGACACATAGACAGACACACAAACACAGACACAAACCCATACAGACACACACACAGACACACAAATACATAAAGACACATAGACACACAGACACACAAACCCATGCAGACACATAGACAGACACACAAACCCATACAGACACACAAACACATACAGACACATAGTCACAGACACACAAATATACAGACAACATAGACACAGACACATACAGACTCACACACACACAAACACATACAGACACACATAGCCACACACACAGAGAGACACACATAGACATACACACACACACACACACACCATGTGTTTTTTTTTTGTCTCTCTTTTCCACGCCCGCGGCCCTGCCCGCCCATCCTTCCCAGACGAGCTCATTTTGGAGCGAAGAAGCCCTTTTTGCACCCTTCCGTGGCCCACTGCCCGTAGGATTTCATCTGCTGGGAATTGGGGCCCTGCATCCACAGGGCTGCTCTGGTGCTCGCTGGGGGCTGGTCTGTGAGTCTCAGGAGAGCGGCACTCCATCCCGCACTCCATCCCGCGCTCCATCCCGCTGCCTGGTTCTCTGCAGGCGCCTTTCAGTCTCTGTTCCTTTGGCCGCTGTTGTTGGGGCCTAGCGTCAGCATGACTCCCCCCTCCTCACCCCGGGGACTCTTCTGCTTGCTTGTTTCCTTTGTAGACAAAGGAGGGAGACACCAGCACAGCTCTACTGCTGGTGAGCTTCCCCCTGCAGGTGTTCCCGTGGGATGACCGGGGACTTGAACCTGGGTCTCTGCACCTCCTAACGTGTGCTTTCATGTGTGAGCCGCTTCCCATCAACACCTTTCCTCCCCTCTCTCCCCTTTTTTTTCTTTGATGGAGAGAGATAGAGAGGGAGGATGGGAGACAGGAGACGCACTGTTCCACTGCTTGTGAAGCTTCCCCCTGCGTGTGGGACAGAGGCTTGAACCTGGGTCTTTGCACGTGGTAACGTCTGTGCTGTCCCAGGTTTATCAGACATTTAGATAACATAGCTCATGACCCAAGGCAAAAACACTAGGGATTTAGCTCCTGCACTCAGTTTGCCTTCCCACAGAGAGTCTGGTGGGAGAAAGATGGTAGGGAAAGGTGGAGGGTGTGACCAAAGAGACAAGAGTAAAGTGTAAAATTTCAGAAGAAATTCTGACAGAATGGTTAATGACTGGATGTTCTCTGGGAGGTAGCACAGCAGATACAGTGTTTGACTCTCAGGCATGTGGTCCAAAGTTTGATCCCTGGCTTCACATGTGCCAGTGATGCTCTGAGTTTCTCTCTTTCCATCCATATCTCTCTCTCTCTCTCTCTCAGAAAGCAGTTGGAAGAATTAGAGGGGTTTATTGATCTCTAGTGATGAATCACTGAAGGAGATACTGGAAGCAGCAGACCTCGGTGATCTTTTTGTTGTTAATAGCAGTGCTTATGACAAAGACTACTGTGCCCATCTTTGAGAGTGACTTCTTAGAATTGTGTTAGAATTGTGGTCCAGGAGGTGGCACAGTGGATAAATCATCAGACTCTCAAGCATGAGGTCCTGAGTTCAATCCTCGGCAGCACATGTACCAGAGTGATGTCTGATTCTTTCTCTCTCCTCTTATGTTTCTCATTAATAAATAAATAAAATCTTTGGAAAACAAAAAGAATTCTGTTAGAATTATAATGGTTTGAAATGCATATGCCTGGTTGGAAATGGACCAAAAGGGAGATTGACAGCAGCAAAAGCAAAGTGCAAACAACACTGCAGTTTGTAGGGATGAGGGAAGACAGAAGGAGGTTTTGAAAATTTAAAGGTAAAGAAATAGAAGCTACTCAGTCTCAACAACAGAGAAAAACGGAGTAGAAATAAACAGAACCTTAGTAACTGTGGGACTTTAACAGGAAATCAGAGTCCCAGAAAAGGAGGAAGCCAGTACTGCAAATATATTTGAGTAGCATTGGTTGACTTATGTCCTAATTTTGGCAAGAATAAACCCAGACAGGATAAACACAAAGAAATCTGTGTTAAGACAAACGGTCCAATTTCTGAAATGACAAAAAGCTGAGAGACAAATGCCTCTTTTTCCTCTGGTGGAAAAACCACTTGGGTGAAAAGCAAATTATTTGGGTGACAGTAATTTCTCATCAGAAACTGTAGAGCCACCAGGATGTGGGCAACATTTTTCAGATGCTAAAGGAAAAAGAACTATCAGCTCAGATTTCTTATCAAGTGATAAATCATGTGATCTGTCTCCAGTGGATGTGCCCTGAAATTGAGGAAGTTCTTTAAACAGAAAGGAAATGACAAAAGGAAATTGGATTCACCAGGAAGGAAACACCAACAATAGGGCAAAATGACTGGTAAATTCAGTAGGCATTCCTGTTCTCTAGATTTGCAAGTTGGACCGGGGAGACAGCATAGTGGTTTTGCAAAAAGACTTTGATGACGGAGGTTCAGTCCTCTGCACCACCACGAGCCAGAGCTGAGCAGCGGTCTTGGTCAGTCTGTCTGGTCTGTTTACCTACCTACCTTTCATTAAAATGAAATGAATCAAATATGTTAACAAACAAACAAAACCCATAACTGTCTTGGGGCTGAGCAGCGGTGCTAGTTAGTAAATCCCACAAGTCGCCACACACAGGGACCTGGGTTTGAGCC